>NC_056748.1:168378354-168410854 GCF_019279795.1 Protopterus annectens
CTCCCCCTGCTGTAATCTCTTGATGCAGTTATGCTTTTTCAACTCTTCCATTTTTGTTTTTTTGTTAAGTTGAGCTAACACTTTTATTTATACACATTCACGTTTAATTTGATATAATTTACCAATTTCTTTGTGTTCCCCTTGTTAGTGCATAAAATAAATCACATCTTTGTATGCAAAATCAGGAATTCAGAAAGAAACCTATTGATTGCATTAAGGACTGTTGTAGAAAAAAGTTTCTACAATACAGTAATTTGTCATTCAGAGTGACATTGGCTGCCATGAGGAAAGACCTTATTATAAACTAATTTGCATGTCTCTGAATTGCCATTTTCTACCTCTACTGCTAATCAACACTTTTATGTGGTATAAAAAACACGCAGTCAATGGAGAATTAAGCCCCTCTCTGATCCAAAGGCAAAAATGTCCAATAAAATAATTGTAGCAAACAGAAAGGTTGCACACACGGCCACTCGGGAGTAAACATATATTTAATAAGACAAAATAAAAACTTTTAAGTGCTTTCATGTCTCTTCAAGGCACTTCATCAGACGTATACAAAGACCACATCTTCCCCAATTTAAATACATCTCTACTCATACATCATCAGCTACCTAGCCAATCACAATCCTACATTATTTAAAACTAGTATGTATCTATCTAATTTAAATATTCAAAATACATATAAATGCAAGTGGCACATAAAACACAAAAATAAAATTTAAAAAGCATAAAACATTCCTTGGGTTGTAAACATTATTAAATTATGTAAGTAAGCAATACGTTTTAATTTAGATTTTTTTATAGTGTTATGTATGAGTAGAGATGCATTTAAATTGGTCGACACCATATGATCGAATTTTTAAAAGTTTGAAAATGTAATAAAAAAAAAAAATAAAGAAAAAACGTACCTGAATGGTTTAAGTAGGGGATCAAGCCCTGGTGCACATCCCCACTCTTTAAATATGCCAACTCCGAGATCACACTACAGTGCAGATCCGTGCTATACGGAAATCTCTGTTAAAAGATTCAAAGTTTCAAGACTTCGATCATATGGTGACGACCATATAAGATTCGAAGTTTTGAAACTTCGATCTTCTGATATAGACCATATATATATATATATATATATATATATATATATATATATACACGTGTGTATGTATACAGAGAGAGAGAGCAGCCAGTCTCACCCCTCCCCCTGCTGTAATCTCTTGATGCAGTTATGCTTTTTCAACTCTTCCATTTTTGTTTTTTTTTGTTAAGTTGAGCTAACACTTTTATTTATACACATTCACATTTAATTTGATATAATTTACCAATTTCTTTGTGTTCCCCTTGTTAGTACATAAAATAAATCACATCTTTGTATGCAAAATCAGGAATTCAGAAAGAAACCTATTGATTGCATTAAGGACTGTTGTAAAAAAAGTTTCTACAATACAGTAATTTGTCATTCAGAGTGACATTGGCTGCCATGAGGAAAGACCTTATTATAAACTAATTTGCATGTCTCTGAATTGCCATTTTCTACCTCTACTGCTAATCAACACTTTTATGTGGTATAAAAAACACGCAGTCAATGGAGAATTAAGCCCCTCTCTGATCCAAAGGCAAAAATGTCCAATAAAATAATTGTAGCAAACAGAAAGGTTGCACACGCGGCCCTCGGGAGTAAACATATATTTAATAAGACAAAATAAAAACTTTTAAGTGCTTTCATGTCTCTTCAAGGCACTTCATCAGACATATACAAAGACCACATCTTCCCCAATTTAAATACATCTCTACTCATACATCATCAGCTACCTAGCCAATCACAATCCTACATTATTTAAAGCTAGTATGTATCTATCTAATTTAAATATTCAAAATACATATAAATGCAAGTGGCACATAAAACACAAAAATAAAATTTAAAAAACATAAAACATTCCTTGGGTTGTAAACATTATTAAATGATGTAAGTAAGCAATACGTTTTAATTTAGATTTTTTATAGGGTTATGTATGAGTAGAGATGTATTTAAATTGGTCAGGATGTGGTCTTTTACTTTACTGTGGTAGTTAACACTGGCAGCCAACATATCATGTTAGCTTAGGCACACCCCATTCACTTTCCCACACACATACCTATAGAAAAATGCACACACACATGCACACATACACAAAACACATGCTACATATCCCATACACCATACCTATCCCTGTGTTTCAGAACATTGTTGATGCCCCCCCCCCCATAAATCATAGATGATCACAGTCATTAATGCCATATATCAACCATTATGATTAGGTCATCAATCATAACCAGCTTATTAGGGGTTCAAAGCATGGATGCCCAGAAATTCATTTTGAGAACAAAGCTTGAGAAGTGAATCTTTGCATCTATGCCAAGTACACATAATAAAGCTTACAACCGGTGGCACAATCATAGTTAGTTGTACTGCGCAATGCTTTACCTTCTCTAGATAGTACTGGTTGCAGGAAAAAAGGAAGAGCACTAATGGTTTTACTGTCTTTGAAAGCTAATAAAGCACTTACTGGGTGTTGTCACACAGACAGAAGCTGACCAATCACCTTATGTTGGGGTGGAGTCAAAGGAAGGAAGTCCCAGGCAGTTTTGAAATGTTGCTGAATTCATTTACAAAGTTAATGGAACATCAGGTGTTGCATCAATACACATTTTCTGAACAATAAGAATGAGACTATACTTCTGGCATGCTTGACTGACTGGAATCCTTAGTGAGACAGAAAACTCGGGGACAGTTAAGAGGCAAGGAAAATCCCTAGCAGAAGATCCAGTCACAACAGCACTTAAGGAAGTGTAAATAATTGTAACTCACCCCCATGAATACTGTTATGATTGGATCTCACATTATAGAAGCACATTGCAAGTTTATTTTTCCCAATATCAGAGTGTAATCATTGTATTCCGTTCACTATATTAGAGGTTTTTCAGTACATTTTCTTCAGTAAATACATGGTAGTGCAAAAGCTGTTTTTCTAGTGATTTGTTTTTAGTTTATAACAGGAATAATTAAAATTCATTAAACAACAAATAAAAAATAAAAAATGAAAACAAAAACACAGAGAAAGTGAAGAACACCAACTGCAGAAGCATAAAATCCAAAATTGTTTAATACTCCAGCGCCTCGGGAGAATGCTTCTGCAGTTGGTGTTATATGCTTTCTCTGTGTTCTTTTTATAATTAAAATTCATCCATGATTGGGTATTTGTCCCACCATCAATTTTGTCTTTGTCTAGATTCCTTGTACTCAGAGGCTGAGAGGTATGCATGTAAGTGCTGTGTTCCTCTCCCTTATAATATTTGAATTATTGCTGACAATGAATAATGCCTGTGAGTCTCGTTATATATGTCTAAATGCTGTTAAGGCATACTGTGCGTTGTAAACCCTGCTGGCTAGAATTTCCCCATGATCCTTTGTGCTAAGGCACAATGTTTAAAGCATTCATTACTAGTGTTTTTCTGCCATTAAGGCATATCTAAGGTAGTACCTTGGTGGCTATGTTGCAGGCTTTGCTCATGTGGACATCTGACAGCCATGCAAACCCACTCTCTGTCTCTCTCTCTCACACACACACACACACACACACACACACACACACACACACACACACGCGCGCACACACACACACACACACACACACACACACACACACACACACACACACACACACACACACACACACACACACACACACACACACACACACACACACACACACACACACCACACACACACATACGCACACTTGCAAATGCAGCCTCTCACATGCATACACACTCATACATCCCCTAACACAACTTGACCACTAAACTCCCCAGCACTTAGCTCTACCTCAGTGGATGAACATGATCTTTTGGCCATTTTCATCACCATGAGCAGCCAGGAGCAGCCATGTTATGTTACATAGTTAAGTGACTCTCTGAATCCTTTGGGTGCTTAAATGCATTATTTTGGTAGTTCTAGGAGACAGCTTAAGGCTAATTAGCATATGCCTCTCCCCAGAATGCCTTATTAAAATATAGTATACCTATGGGACAGCCTACCATGGTGCTGCATGTTTTTGTGTAAAAGCATTATGATTGGGCTGTCTGAATTCCAAAAACTTACCATTAGGTGTACACCTTGCTATAACTTTCCTGAATTGGAAAGATTCTCCATATGATAGCAACCTACATCTTTTCTAACACTTTGTTACTTTTCCTGTACAAAGAATATGCAGTTTTGTCCTATAACAAGATTTATTTTCACTAACTTAACCCAATAAATGGTTTAAGTTCACATTCTACTAACATGTTAAAAAATCCTTACCTTATTTGCATACAGATTATCTAACTTCTCTTAATAACTGCTTTACATATTTCTTCACCTAATATATTTCAATCTGTATTAAAAAAATATTTGCAGTTTTCTTTAATTCTCAAATCCCAATTTTCAAAACTTTAATTGTTAGATTTAGACCACCTCTGCATATTTTCTTTTTATTCCATTTTCCACTGTTCTTTAGACTTTTTTCTTCTGAACTAGACCTAAATAATTAGAAACATCTTTCATAAATTCATTATTAAAAGCAAACCTATGAACCTATCAACATAGTGACATAAAGGTGGATAACAAATCCATGTCCTTTAGTCTTCTGCATGCTGTTCTGCCTTAAATATCATGCAGATGTGATTCACATATGTTTTTATTTTGTCTGCACTGTTGACCAGGTAAAAGAGCTGGTCAAAGGTCACTTGTCAATCATATTCCTGGACGTTAAGCAGTCTGTAGTACAAGCATATTCATATGCAAAGATCATATCAACCTTATTAGTACAAGCATGTATTTTTACAAAAATCATACAGCACTTTCTATTACTAACATGTTGTTTTACAGAGACCATACTGTACTTTTTCATGCTAGCATATCATTTTACAGAGGTGATGTGACACTTTTTAACACTCACATAATGTTTAGCAGACATCAAATGACACTTTTTGGAACTAATTATTTAACAGGTATCATACAGCACTTTTTAGTACTAACATAATTTTATAGGGATTATACAGTACTTTTTCATGCTAGCATATTGTTTTATAGAGATCATGTGGAACTTTTAATACTAAGATAACATTTTGTAGACATCAAACAGCACTTTTTGGAACTAACTTATAATTTAAAAGATACCATACAACACTTTTTTAGTGCTAAGATATAGTTTTACAGAAATCATACAGCACATTTTATTACCAACATATTTTTACAGAGATCATATGTCACATTTTAGAAACACTAGTCTTAGGAGACTTTAACATAGATTGGCATTCCTGTAACAGTGCTAACCCCACTTCCCATATCAAACTTTATGGCTTTAAACAACTCATAAATAGTCCCACCAGAACCAATAAAACAAACAATACGGAAACCACCTTAGACTGGATTCTTACTAATACCCCCTTGCAAACCTACCAATCAGGCATCATTCCTGATGACCTTAGTGATCACTCTCTAACCTATATCATTAGATGCAAAACTAACCTAACCTTACCTACCACTTTCAGAACTCTACATTCAAAAAAACAATTTAACCCTGTTCACTTTCAAGCTGAACTTTCACAATGTAATTGGGCCCCACTAAAACATCTCCCACTGAACGAAGCAGTGGAATACTTCAATTCATCATTCCTATCTATCCTAGATCAACATGCCCCAAGTCATACCACTAGAACCAAAACTAAAACAGCGCCCTGGCTAACCAAGAATACTAAGCAAAAAATCATCCTCAGAAATAAATCTTGGGATAAATGGCGATCTACTAAAAACCAAACTGACCACCAAAACTTTAGAGAGCTTAGAAACAGTACCAAAAAAGCCATTCTGACAGATAAAAAGAACTATTACTTTCAACTACAGAAAACCACCAAAAAGGAACCTAAAAAATTTTGGAACAGTATTAATAATCTTCTAACCCCAGGCCAAGCAATTACACCCAACCCTCAAGATTCTGACCCTGACAATCCCACACAAATAGCCAATGACTTTAATTCTTTCTTCACCAATTCCATACAAACTCTAGCAAACCACCTATCTCCTGACACTTCTAAACTACTCTCACCTACTTTAAAAAACACTCTTCCTCCCCTTCACCTACAACCTGTATCTACCTCCTATATCCAATCTCTAATCCAAAAACTTAAACGTACCACCCCATCTGCAGACAAGCTTCCTGCAGAATTCCTGCAAATAGCAGCAAAAGCCATTGCTTACCCAGTCTCTATCCTAATAAATAGATCTATAAAAGAAGGTATTTTCCCTGCGATCTGGAAGATATCCCACATCATTCCCCTACACAAAGGAGGCAAGTCTAATGACTTCTCTAACTTTCGTCCCATAGCACTTCTATCTCCCTTAGCCAAAATTATGGAAAAATGTATACACAAACAACTACTTAACCATCTCCTCCATAATAACCTACTTGCTAACACTCAACATGGATTTAGACCTTCCCACAGTACTACCACAGCTTTACTCTCCTTTACCAACACCATCAACTATAACCGTAACAATAATAAACTTACATCTTCTCTATTCATAGACCTATCAAAAGCCTTTGACATGGTTAATCATAAATTTCTTCTGCACACACTAAAATCTCTTGCACTGGATCCCTCTTCCTTAACCTGGTTTACTTCTTATCTAGAAAACCGTCACCAGGCAGTACTCTGGAAAAATTCGCTATCTGCTCTCCTTCCTATCTCTTTAGGAGTACCTCAAGGGTCTATCCTAGGCCCACTTCTATTTTCTATCTTTATTAATGACCTCCAATCAGCTATCCCTAACACTACCTGCATACAATATGCAGATGATTCCACTATAATTTGCACTGCTTCCTCTCAAAATGAACTCCAGTCTCTTACACAAAAAGCCTTTTCAACTGTTGAACAGTGGTTCTCTGACTGCTGTCTACTCCTTAACCCTAAGAAAACCAAATTGTTCCTATTTTCACCTACCCATAAATATACTTCTATAAACTTCTCTATTACTTCCACTGATAACACTCAAATTTCTCCTGATTCTTCAACAAAACTTCTAGGTGTTACTATTGACAATAATCTTAACTATGATTGTCACATCAACAACACAATAAAAGCAGTTAGTAAAAATATTGGATCCCTGTACAGAATCAAACCCTTCCTTACACCTGAAGCCCGGACCACCTTAGCCCAATCACACCTTATCTCTACCCTTCTATATGCTTCCCCTATTTTCACTAATCTCTCTAAAAGTAACCTTAAGAAACTTACTACATCTTATCATAATATTGCCCGATTTGCCACAGGATCTCAGTTTAGAACTCACCACTGTCTAAACTTAAAACAACTAGACTGGCTTGAACTTCCAAACAAGCTCATTTATCAACAACTCTTAATAGCTCACAAAATTCTATATCAACCATCTAAAACACCAGTTCTCAGTAATCTCCTGACTCCCTACAATAACCTGAAACAACTATGTTCTTCAGACAAACTACTAGTTAATAGTACCAAAAGTATTAATTCTGCAGGTAATTGCCTTTTTTCCAACTCAGTTGGCAAAATATGGAACAACCTTCCATCAAATATCTCCTCTATGGCCACTCTTCCACTCTAAAAAACAACTGGAAACACATCTTAATAAATTCTGGCTTTGCTCCTGTACCAACCCTGACTAACCTGCCTTCTTCATTTCCTCTACCACAATTCTTCTTTGTCTGCTACGGTATCCTGACTGACTTCCTCTGACATCATATCTTTGTAGATATTACTGATCTCATATATGTTGTATTAAAAAAAAAAAATTTATATTGTCTAACATTTTTTCAAAACAATGTATTGATACACTGTATGACTAGATACTGTCAAATTTCGTATTGAAAGTCGTTAACCATTTACTCAAATATTTTCTTGTTTTGGATATTTTTTACTCTTAGATGTGTATTACCTATACTAAAATCTTCTTATCCTTTATGCTTATTGCTTTTGTTTTATGTGTATTTGTATTCTCTAATCTTGTTTTAACCAATGGAGCTTTTCTCCCCGGGCCTCCACTGAAAATGGACATTGATCCAGCTGGATTAGCCCGGTCAACAAATGTAAAATAAAATAAATAAAATAAAAACTAACATATTTTACAGAAATCATAGAGGACTTTTATTACTAACATATCATTTTAAAGAGATCATACAACACTTTTAGTACTAATATATAATTTTATATAGTATTAATATATCATTTAACTAAGAGCATATGACACTTTTTAGTACTAACGTCATTCTATAGAGATCATATGGGTCATTTTAATACTAACATATCATTTTATAAAGATCATAGAGTACTTTTTAGTGCTAACATAGCATTTTACAGTGATCATATTACACTTTTAGTACTAACATATCATTTTATGCAGATCATATGGTGCTCTTTAATACTAACATATCATTTTATAGAGATCATGCAACATTCCTAGTGATAACTTAGAGTTTTACAGGGATCAAAATCACATTTTAGAACAAACATAAGTAGCAGATGTCATACAGCACTTTTTACTGATAACATATCATGCTACAGAGTTCATACATCAGTTTCTATTACTAGCATATTGCTTGACAGAGATCATATGGCAGTTTTTATTACTAATGTCATTTACAGGGATCAAACAATATTTTTTAGTATAAGCATATGATACATCGGTTCCCTATCAGAAGCCTGAAACACTATAAGCCTGAAAATCAAAATCCTGAAAACTAAAGCCTGAAAATTCAAAATCCCGAAAACCCAAAATCCTGAAACTCAAAATCCTGAAAGCACAAATAATGCTAATATTTCACTATAAAGACACTAATATCTACCAACTGACCCTGACCCTAACCCTAACCCTAAGGTCCGTCACTATCGCACACTCACCTGACCCGCGCCCTAACCCTAACTCACTTAAACCGCCCCTAACCCCAATATTTGTCACTATTGCATACATGCCTAACCTGCACCCTAACCCTAACTCACTTAAACCGCCCCTAACCCTAACATAAAACCAACCGCACACTTACCTGAACCCAACGCATGACCTAACACCACAGGGCTAACAATAGCAAAGCCACAATGACGTCAGTATGTCCATTTTGTGTTTTCAGGATTTTGAGTTTCAGGATTTTGGGCTTTCGGGATTTTGAATTTTCAGGCTTTAGTTTTCAGGATTTTGATTTTCAGGCTTATAGTGTTTCAGGCTTCTGATAGGGAACCGATACATCACATTTTGTGCTAACATATTTTACAGAGATCATGTGACACTTTTTAAATATTAACATATTATTTTACAGAGATCAAATGGCACATTTTGGAACCAACTTATAATTTAACAGATATTGTACAACACTGTTTAGTATTAACATGTCATTTTACAGGGATCATACAGCACATTTGAGTACTAACATATTATAGGGATCATACAGTATGTTTTAGCACTAACATATTCTTTTATAGAGATAGAACAGCAAATTTTTTTAGTATTAACATATTTTACAAAGATCAAATAGCATTTTTAATACTAACACATAATTTTACAGGGATTATACAGCACTTTTAAGTATTAATGTATCATTTTATAGGATTTATAAAGCACTTTTTAGTAGTAACACATCTGAGATCATATATCACTTTTTAGTAACTAACATTTTAGAGAGATCATACAGTACTTGTTACTACTAATTTATCATTTTACACAGATCATTTGGCACTTTTTAGTAGCTAACATATTTTACAGAGATCATACAGTACTTGTTACTACTAATTTATCATTTTACACAGATCATTTGGCACTGTTTAGTAACTAGCATATCATTTTACAGAGATCTTATGGCACTTTTAGTACTACTATTAACATCTTGGTTTAAAGAGATATATAATTTTACATAAATCATACAGCACTTTTTAGTACTAATATATAATTTTGCAGAGATAATGCAACATGTTTTATTTATTCAATTATTATTGATTTATTTATTGGCATTTGTTTACAAGGAAAGTTCAAATGGGTAAGTTCCCATTTTTTAGTGGAGGCTTGAGGAAAAAAGATACAAATTCTTGCAAAAACGTTTTAAGAGCAATACTTTTATAATCTTCAAAAACAATACAAAAAACATTTACACTTTAAATAATTATACCAAATTAGACATATGGGAAAACATTGATTAAGAATAAATATAACTTACATGACAATGATTTAATATTTAGAAAGATTTTAGCCAGTGTATAGATAAATTAATGATGAATGTTGACATCATTTTACAGAGATCATGTGCACGTTTTAGTGAAAACATATAGTTCACAGAGATCATGTGCACTTTTTAGCACAAACATATCATTTACAGAGATCATGTGCACTTTTTAGCGCAAACATATAGTTTACAGAGATCATGTGCACTTTTTAGCGCAAACATATCATTTACAGAGATCATGTGCATTTTTTAGTGCAAGCATATCGTTTACAGAGATCATGTGCACTTTTTAGTGCAAACATTTCGTTTACAGAGATCACATGGCATTTGTTAGTAGTAACATATCATCTTATACAGATCATATGGCATTTGTTACTGTTTATGGGGATCAAACAGCACTTTTTAGTTCTAACATATAATTTTACATAGATCAAATAGCACATTTTAGTACTAACATATCATTTTACAGGGATCAAACAGCACTTTTTATTACTAATATATCATGTTATATGACACTTTTTAATGCTAGCATATTATTTTGTAGAGTTCATATGGCATTTTTAGTATTATCATTTTATAGACGTCATACAGTATTTTTAGTATTAGCATATAGTTTTACAGAGATCATATGGCACTTTCTAGTTCAGAGTACGTGTAGACGTCTATAGAATAAGATGTTGAGTTATGTGAGTATATGATAACAGAAGAACAAATCTTACAGTGAAGAATAACAATTAACTGAGCACTAAATATTACTCATGTAAACATTTATATGGTAATATGATTGTTAGCGGTTTTAGCTCAGTGTTAGAGTTTATTGTTGCCACTCATTCATAGGATCTGAACACATTCTGTGAATAAATCTTAAAATTTAAATTATGTTTTGGAACGGCTTCCATACTTCAGTGGGTTAGTGAGTCAAATACAGGCTTATATCAGTAAATATTTTACAAGTAAATGAAAACAAATACTGGGTATCCTTGCTTTGTGCTGTTACTAATCTTACACTGATTTCCAGTAAACACAATCATCATGAACCAGTCTTCAGAACTCTCTTAAGTGCCTGATTCTTTTCTCTCAGTGCCTTAATGCTTGTGTATTCCCTAAACTTTCAATAATTCACATTAACATTTTTAATGTATTTATGCATTTATATGGTTTAGATTGATAGATGGGCCACAGAGGTTCTTTTGTAGCTACAACCTTTACTTTCAGTATAAAAATATAACGTGAACAATGCAAATGCACTAAAACAGTAGTACGTTTTCCATATGCATAAAACAAGCTTTGAAACAAAAATCAGTGCAGTTCAACATTAAGTCTACATTTCTGAACCAAAACAACAGTACTGAAGTATAAACGGTTGTTTCTTATAACATGTTAATTTATACCTTCAGTTAATATCAGTGTGATCTGCTGCAAAGTGTCCATAGGGAGACTAAGCTAGATAAGGGATTGATTCAAAACGCCTATAGATTATGATATTAAATAAGTGACATTTTAGATCGGATTTGTGGGATTGGTAGTAAGGCTTTGACGGAGTTAATTCCAGAAGAGTTATAGACACAAGGGCTAAGTAATTTAGGGTAGTGAATAAGTAATTGTAAGGAGGTGTGACAGCAGCTTGACTGGTTATGGTAAAACAAAAGGTGAGTGAGGGGTCCGGTTCTTGGAAACAGATGTTAAATAACACCACTGACAAACATGCAGTTTTATTGGATTTTAATGGGTAAGAGCTTTACAGTGTATAACAGAGTGCTAAACTTTTTTTAAGAGAGCCACACATATAATAACAAACTTTATCCATGCAGGTTATGCATTTTATGATATTGAAGAATGCAATGCAAATAATATGAAAGGTGTAGTACAGGACCGAGGGAGGGCCGGTAATAAGACATCATGAGTTAGCAGTTTGTATGTTCCTTTTCCAACAATCTCCTCCTTGAAAGAGTTTTCACACATTTCATTACTCTTTTGTATACTAATATTGCTACAATTTTGTAATTTGCATTAGACAAAGAAACACATATATAATTCTTCAATCTGTCTTACTGTCCATTTTCCTAAGAAAATTTGATTGCATTCTTATCACAGTTCCTTTTTACCTTTTCTTGTCTTTAATAACCTGTAAGCAAAATAAAAGGTAAATAAAATTCTTGTTTAGTCATTTGTAAATTCCCTATAAGCTCATACCACATACAATCAGAGTCAACAGTACTCTTGTTAAATCTTGTTTATATTTTCAGTGTCTTCCTTCACACAATTTCAAAAGTTCATTTCTTCTTTTATATATTTAGTCGTCTCTATTCACAATGTCTTTTTCTGTGGATATTTCCCAAGTACGAATAGTGTTCAGACTCACAGAGCGGTCCACAGTGGGGTTCATATCAGGACATCGAAGGTTGAAAAGACCGAACGCTCTTACATTGACCTCTGATAACTGAAAGCACAGAATGTGGAACGGCCGAAATAGAGATTTTCTTCACAGGGAAAAAAATTGCTCGGTCATGGCTGGGATTTTACCATTTCCTCCAAAGTGGTGTGATCTCAGAGTTGGTATATATAAGTAGAGGGGTGTGGGGGGCACAGCCCCCCACTTTAATTTGTCTGAGTATTTTTTTTTTTTTTGGAGCAGCAATTTTTTTCCCTGGGGAACAAAATTGCTGTTCTGTATGTTCAACTTTGTGTGGTTTCAGATATTAGGATTTGATATAAGAGCGTTTGCTTTTTTCAACATTCGACTATCTAATATAGACCCTTCCCAGTGGGAGTAAGTATACACCAGAGATTCAGCTCTGAGTCCACTGCTGTTTATACTGGTGATGGATCTACATTAGGAAACAAGTTGGTGGGGATAGATCAATAAAGTTGGTGTATGCAGATGATGTGACAGTACAGGCAAACTCTGAGCAAGAACTTCAGCAAAGGACAGGGGAATGAAATGCAAAATGAAGGCACGTGGGATGAAAATAAGTACAGATAGGACAGTGGTAATGGCAGCAAATTGGGGAAATCATAAGAAGCTGAGAATTGAGATAGATGGGAAGATAGTGCAACAGGTTCACAGCTTTAAGTATTAGGGAAAGTGGTTGAGGAGAAGGGAAGTCTGAATGAAGAGGTCAAAGCTAGAGTCAGAGGGGCTACAGCTAACTCGCATAGAGTCTCAGGTGTAGTCTGTGACAGAAGAATACCAAAAGAACTGAAAAATAAGGTTTATAAGACAGTGGTGTGACCAGTACTACTACATGGTACAGAAACCTGGACAGTAAAGGCAGAGCAGTTGAGGAAGCTAGAGGTGATGCAGATGAAGTGCTGAGACAGATGGTAGGATGCACACTGTGGGACAGGTGAAGAAATGAAGATATCAGAATGGAAGCCAATGTAGCTCCAATTGCAGAAAATGTCAAAGAGAGCAGATTACGGGGGTTCGGGCATGTGCAGAAAAGCAGAAGACAATCTGGTGAAGATAATTTGGGACAGACAGGAAGAAGATATGAGGAAATGAGAACGTCCAGCAAAGAGGGGGATGGATTGTGTGAAAGACGACCTGCAGCAGTCAGGCACAAGTGTCAACAAAGGCAGGAGAGTGACATTAAATAGAAAGAAAAGGTGACAGTTAACACGATACTCTAACCCCATGTAGAAAATGTGAAAAAGAGGATTGATGATAATGATGAAGACTGGATATTCTGTCAGTTATGACTTCCTATTATAGACCAATTGCTATCTTCTAATTCTTTAATTATTATTTTTCTCTTTGTTTCTGCTTTGTTCAAAAGGGATTGCATTTTTTTCTTTTCCAGATGTGCATACTATGCGATTGTCTTCTTTTAAGAATCCTCTTTCCTCATTGATCTTTTTCTAATTAATGCTCCATAATTTAGATTTGCAGACAGCTCTGAGGTATCCAGGGATGGTTTTTCCATCCATTTCCTTTTCTTTTTCTACCAATTTTCCTTTGTAAGCTTATTTTTAAAAGCATGTCACAATTTAACCTATGAATCACAGAATACCCATCCTTACAATCTCATAAAGTCTTAATGGGAGAACCATACTTACCATATATTATTAGTTCTGTGGCTTCCTATCCCCTTATCAAGTTCCAAGTCATTGCATCTGTAACTCTTCAAAAAGGTGAAGTTTTAATTGTCAATTTTCTGCATAAAAAGACATTCTAACCATGGTGTTGTAGTGAACTGCACCCCCTACTCCCAAACACACACAGTCCAACAACTAAATGATTCATACAAATTCTAGGTCATAGAACAGGGATGAAAGCAGAGACATTTCCCTTTTAAAAGCTCATTGCTTTGAGGAGTGGTGGATGATATGAGCAGTGAATCAAAATAGGTTTGTACATTTGATGTCTGTCTTAACAAAACCTATTCCTATTTTGTTGGTTTATTACTATGTTTAAGCAAGTCTCCACTCCGTTTTGCTCTTTTCAACATATATATTAAACGGGTCTACTTTGACCCATTGAAATTACGTTTCAACGAAATGTAAAAACGCGAGCTGTTTTTTGTGAAAGTGCACTTTTGCCTAAATGCACTTTCATGGAAAACAAATTAAATGAAAACAAAACAAACAAAAAAAAAAAAACAAAATAAAAAAAAACCCACAACACTAACCATATTTGGGACAAGCCCCCTGCACCCCCCCATGTGGGGGGCTGTGTCCCCCGTGCCCCCATTACTTTTATATTCTCACTCTGAGATCACACTACAATGGGGAAAAGGGAATATTCCCTTACCTCCACTGTGCAGCGATCTAAGCAACAGCCTCTGTTGCTGTTCGCTTAGGTGCCTTTTCGGGAAAGTGCATTTCGGCAAAAATGCACTTTCACAAAATAGAGCACTCCTAATTACATTTCACTGAAATGTAATTTCGTTGGTTGAGGCAGACCCATATTAAACACATATGTAAGTTTTTTTCCTTTCTATTATCTTAACTGTCTAGATAAATGCCAACATTCCTGGCTGTGTAACTTCAAAATTAATTACTATCACATTGCTATATTCTTTTAACCAAAACAGCATTTCCAAACACTGTTCTATACTTAGAAAGAAAACCTATCTCCCACCTGCTTTGGTATTTAACCTTTCCCTACGATCCTCATTTATGCACCTTATGTCTTGTACACAGACAGTATCTACACGGTTCTCTTTCTTTGTTAATTAGTGCTTTATTGTCTCCTTCTTTTTTGACCATTAGCAGTAAATGTGAGTATATTTATCATGGGAGCAGTACACTTTCATGTATGCTCCTTTCATAGTTCTTAAAACATGTACTGAAATTGCTTTCATGCATTGTGAATGTTTCAGTCCATCAGAACTAACTTTGTCACAGTTGTTGCATTGTAAGGTGTGGTTATACAGCTTGGACAAGAGGTAAAATGATAGTTTCTTATTTCTGTGCAACTTTTCAGGTAGTATTCAGAACTCAGGGGGTTGGAACAGAGCTCCAAAATTGAGGAGTTCAAGGGGTATAACCCCCTCTTGCAAAATATTGTACTTTAGTGTCTTGTGAAATTTTGCATTTCAATAGGTTAGATTTTTTTTGATTTGCTTAAATCTTTCACTTGTGGTGTTTTGAGACATGACTAATGAAGATGTGATGTTTTCTTATAGATCCCATTATCATACTGATTGATATTTTGTGTTTACTTGCTCTAGTACTTATTATACGTTTTTACTTCCATTACCTTTTCCAGAACTTTCTGCTACTTATCTTTTGTCTATTTACTTTTTTTGCTTAATTTACTGACACTAATTTATTACCTGAAAGACTTCTTCAATGTCTTCACCTCTTTATCACTTTCACATTTAATTTTGTGATTTCATCTTTGCCAGTCTTTATTCTTTCATCTTCCACTGTACTAACCTTAAAACTCTTATTGTATGCTACTGTTACAGAAAAAAGTGACTTTCTTTAAGCATCAAGTAAATTTTAGTAAACATTTAGTCAACAAGCACACATGAAAAAGCCATACTCTGCTCAACATAAGATTTTTTAAGGACGCTTTGTTCCAAAATGTCTTTCTGCCATAGAAACAGAACATTTTTGATTGACATCTGCATCAAAACATTTCTCTATCCTCCATATACAATATATTTCCAAAATCTTACAGAGAAACTTTTTGAAAGTAGCAACTCCACCTGATTCAGGGATGCTGGTTAGTTGTAGCATCACATCCCAGGCCTCTCTAAACCAAGTTCCTGATACGGATTTCAGCTTACAGTGTAATTTGGTGATACTCCCTGACCTTTATAGCCATTTAAACAATTGCTTTTTCCTCCTTTCTCTCCCAAGTCTCCTTACTTAATCCTTAATTCACGCTTTCTCCTAAATTATTTCCCCTTTCATCTTGGTCTGCGTTCAATGCATACTCTCTCTAAATGACCCCCCTTCTTTATCACGTTTATAAGTCATATCTACTTTCTTTATTTTCACCTTCCTCATTGATGTTGAAGGTGTAACTGGTGTAATCAACTTAACAGAATTACTGCAAATGTTGTGATCTGTGTTATTTTAGCAATAGATAGCGCGGTGGTGGTATTTACTTCATTGTACTTCCTCTTTGAATTGTAGTTTGCAAACTAAGTATTTTCTTACCTTCATATTGTACAATCATAATATTTTGTGATTTGTTATGTATTGTCTTGATATGTAATCAATTCAATGTAGCCTTAACCTAGTATTAAGTCATACCGGATGAATCAAAATAAAATAAATTTCCTTCAATAGTTTTAATTTCACTTCCATTTTCTCTCCACCATCCCATTATTCAAATTTATGTTTTCTTTTTTTTTTATTGTTGTTTTTTTTTATTTTACTACAATGTTACAAATGTCTGTTAACCATAAAATTGTTCATGTTCAACTGTATTGTTTAAAAACTTGTATTTTTCATTTGTTTTTATTTTTATTTAAGGCTGTGAAGATAGGTGAAGGCTGCCAGCCTAGCCAAATAGAATTTTGTAAATAATTCTGTCATTTGTAAATATTAATATAAGCCACAGGCTTGTTCTCTTAAACTGGAAAAAAAAATGTTGTTAAATGTAGAACTGCAAAAAATGTAACAACAGTGCACTCTGCTGTAAGAAAGCTAATAAGTCAAGCCTTTCATGACTGTCTTTGATCTCAGGGCTTGGAGCCGATATTTCTGGATGAAGAAATTCTGCCTATTGTTTTGAGGCCAGAGTTAATGGCTAGAATTTGCAAGTATAATTTCTTTTATTGCTCTGGTTCCTGACCAGTTACAAGATCAAAGGGGCTATTAACCTCTGAGAGTCTGTTAGCCTGGGAACCAGAAAGAAATGATGTAATCTGAAATGAATCAGTGGTACTGTGTTATCAATTTAAGGACAGAAAGAATGAGAGCATTAGAGCATTTGTCTTGAGAACATCCAACATCACCAGCACTGCCTGTATGTAGATGTAAGTAGGATCTTAGAACTGTGTTTTCTCTTAGATATACCTAGGAAATAGGAAGATTAGACTAGTTTGTTTTTCTGTGATGTCAGAACTTTTCTCCTGTATTATTTTAAGCATTTCTCTGTCATCTCTGAACTCTTGATTAGCAATGTGCACTAAGAAGTATTGTCTTATGTTCTTATTATTTATTATTAAATATTTTTAAACCTTTCAACTGTGGCTGTTTTGTGTAGCGGTAATTTGAGCTCTAAGAGTACATTGCATGTATATAGTGATACTGTACCAAGTCACTCCAAATAAGTCTTGACTGTTGGTTGCACTTACCATTTGGATAATAATAATGCACAGTATAATTGGACACCCTTTCATAAGGGCCTTTGAGTAACTGATAAATATTAGCTGGGTGGTGGCAGTGTTTTCTACCATATAGTCTGGGTAAAAGGGACACAGCTGAAGAACCTGTCAGCCTTCCCCAGGAGTGTCTGTGTGGTTGTATAAACTCTTATCCAAAGTGTGTGTGTGTCAGCTACTTGGGCAGGGACACAAAGCACTCATTGGACAGAGAGGGTGCTGGAGGTTTTAGCTTGCCCACTAGGCTGAGATGTGGACCCTATAGCTGTGCCAGTGGAAAGTCTTATTGGGGACCTGGAGAGAAAGGGAGAAACCAGCCCCAGACTGGCTGTGATCTCTCTGTGCTCTTAAGGGAAATTGTACTTTACTGTGTGTGTATTTATTATTTTTTCCATATGGATGCCCCTCACTAGTGTTAGTGGCGAGGATTGAGGCTCCTTGATTTCTGGGCCAGTGCACGGGCGTCACAAAGGCAAACTATGAAAATGGATTCTTTGTCTAATTTTTGTTCTTCACTCCATGTGAATAATTGGCATTGTCTTTCAGTTCTGTTGCCACAGAAAGTACCTGTTGAGTGTCATGCCTGCTCACACAGTGTCTCTGTTTTGGAAAACATTAATTCAGTAACTGAACCTTGTTTTCCTTTCTTCTGCACTCACATTCTGAAAAAAATCCATGCTAGTCTTTCCTTCCTGCTTCTGCAAGATACACAAGGTGTTGTAACATCATTTTCGCCTACTCTGTTTGCATGTTTCCTGTCAGGATTTGGAATTGTGTCCAAAGTGCTGCCTCTCACATCTGAAGATTGCTTTTGCTCCCTAAAATGATCTAATACTTCTGGCCACAAGTGCCTTAAGTCTGCAGCTCCATTCATTGTATTGATTATTTCTACCTGCAAATCCTGGGCAGTATTTTCAGAAGAAATGATCACTTCTCCTTCATCAACAGCAACACTGTGCATTAAATCTCTTTCTCTCATACATTCCCTCAGTTTCAGAAGACCAATCTCTTCTACTGCTGAAGTACAAGGATATGTATCCTCAGAAAAGAGTAGGGGAATTCCCCAGTGATCTGAACAAATTACCCCAAATCACTATAAATACTCCATTGGGTCCCCCCTGAAAAGAGGCCATAGGCTATCAACTTAATGAGACTAACAAACCAACAGAAAGTATAAAAAAAATAAAATAAATTCTACAATTGCCCTGATCAGACATCTAAACAGGGAGTCAACAACTTCCTATGATCTCCTAGTCGTGCCTTGAAGTATGTGGTGTAGTGCTGCTGGTTATGCTTTGAAGTATGAGTTGTGCTGTACTAGTTATATCTTAAAGTATGAGGTGTGTTGCTATTGGTTAGGACTGCTGCTACTGTTTATGCCTTGAAATATGAGGTGTTAGCCAACTGGTTACCTGTGCTGCTTCTGTTTATCCCTTGAAGTATGAGGTCTGTTGCTATTGGTTAGGACTGCTGCTTCTATTTACCCCTTGAAGTAGGAGGTGTGTTGCTATTGGTTACCTGTGCTGCTTCTGGTTATGCCTTGAAGTATGAGGCGTGTTGCTATCGGTTACATGTGCTGCTTCTGTTTATCCCTTGAAGTATGAGGTGTATTGCTATTGGTTACATGTGCTGCTTCTGGTTATCCCTTGAAGTATGAGGTGTGTTACTATCAGTTACATGTGCTGCTTCTGGTTATGCCTTGAAGTATGAGGCGTGTTGCTATCGATTACATGTGCTGCTTCTGTTTATCCCTTGAAGTATGAGGTGTATTGCTATTGGTTACATGTGCTGCTTCTGTTTATTCCTTGAAGTATGAGGTGTATTGCTATTGGTTACATGTGCTGCTTCTGGTTATGCCTTGAAGTATGAGGCGTGTTGCTATTGGTTACATGTGCTGCTTCTGGTTATGCCTTGAAGTGTGAGGTGTGTTGCTATTGGTTACATGTGCTGCTTCTGGTTATGCCTTGAAGTATGACATCTGTTGCTATCAGTTACATGTGCTGCTTTTGTTTATCCCTTGAAGTATGAGGTGTATTGCTATTGGTTACATGTGCTGATTCTGCTTCTGGTTATGCCTTGAAGTGTGAGGTGTGTTGCTATTGGTTACATGTGCTGCTTCTGGTTATGCCTTGAAGTATGAGGTGTGTTGCTATTGGTTACCTGTGCTGCTTCTGTTTATCCCTTGAAGTATGAGGTGTGTAGCTACTGGTTACATGTGCTGCTTCTGGTTATGCCTTGAAGTATGACGTCTGTTGCTATCGGTTACATGTGCTGCTTCTGTTTATCACTTGAAGTATGAGGTGTGTTGCTATTGGTTACATGTGCTGCTTCTGGTTATGCCTTGAAGTATGAATTCAAAGTGTGCATATTTTCCCCCAAACTGACTTATAAGCAAAAGCACAGTGTCTCGTTCTAGGGATGTCATTGTCGCCTTTTACTCAACCCTCATTATGCCAATCATTGAATATAATGCCCCATATGGCATGTATCTGTCCAGACACATGCATCAACTTGAACACCCACAGAGATACCTTACTAAAAGGATACAGGGCTTTAACAATATGCCGCACATAGACTATCTCAAAGTCCTGTCATTTTACTCTGTATCCTAAAGATTGCTAAGGGGTGACCAGTGTCTGGTACACAAGGCATCTTCCAACCAATTACTGATGGATTTACTGCATATCAGCAAGTAAAATGGCATCAGAAGTATAAATCTATACCTCTTCTGCAACATCAACAGAATGGTTTGGAGGGACGGGTATCGCTTAGCGAATACCAGTGCTGTTGAACAGACACCCGCCCATGTAAAACGAAGCTAAACTCTATCCATATTCAGCAGTAACTTGGATCTATGGATGGGAATAAAAAATGACCTCATTGTTGCCCCCCTGTACTACCAATGGATGGATGCAGCTCCTAAAGGCTTTATCCCATGCATGGGTCCCCTAAAATTATCTATGGTATGATCCCAGTTATTCTCACTAGGGGTACTATATAATTATTGGCCATAGGATGGGTATGGGATAGGTTAATTCAAGATCCAAAAGGGAAATTGGCTAGGCTTAAAATGGTCACAAGGGCAGCTAACCTAGTAATCAGCCAACTGACCTATGATCCTTTGATTGTACATGGCGATAGTATTGTTATTGATTGCACAAAGTACAAATGTTGTTTAGACTATCATAAAACATCTCTCACCCTTATTTTAAATAATTAGCTGAAGTAATTGTATTAGCCAGTTTGCTTTTGTTAGCATCTGTAATAATACCTGACAAAAATAGACCAAATAAAAGTACTACCTACACTGAATCTTTAAGGATTCAATCCAACACTGCAGTAGACTTAGACAGATATATTATTATTATTATTATTATTATTATTAGCGTTTTTTGAATTTGCTCATCATTGAATTACTTCCCATTGAACTAAGTAACTGATTATAGCAAGTTCAATGAGTTATCCTGTAATTTCTTTAAGTGGACAGCGTTGAGAGTTTTGTGATATCTAAGTATGCTTCATATGTAATCAGTCCAATGACAATATTATTTTTTTTAAATATCATCAGATAGTTAGAATTTCCCTTAACAAAACAAGGTAATGTCACCAGTATCTTGTTGGACAAACTTAAATATTACCCACTGTTTAAGGCTGCAGAGGATTCAAGTGAGAATGGCCTCTCTTTTGCATGGGGACCAGTGCGTATTGATTCCAGACTTCTGAAACATATCAATTTGAAACAAATTTATTACAAGAATACAAAGGACTTTAAGCGGACTAGTCCTGTATTTGTTAGGAAAATGACAGTTTCTTGTTATGTTCACTAGAGGTGGTATTCTTAACTTTTTTCTCTTTTTGCCCCCACTGTCTATCTATCATCAGCCCCTTCCCAACCAATTTCTTTCCTGTCACTGGGGTAAAGGTCAGTGGGAAGAGGCCATTATTCGGACATCCATCTGGTGTTGTGTAAGCTTGTTTCTGCTTTATTCCATAATGCTCATACTCACCTGGTGAAGGTCTGGGAAGGGAATGTGCAATGGGCTGAGTACTGGGGCCATTTCCTCACTTCTGCAAAGGTCATTCTCTCCAAGCAGCTCTGCTCCTCCCCTGAAGCACTTAGCAACAGGAAAATCATACTGCTTTGTGTGTCCCAAGTGTTTACAACCCTCCCTTTCCCTGCAGAGGTGAGATGGCCATGACCTTTCATTCTTACCCCTCCCTGCATAGTTACACCCATATGAGGGCCAGTAACTGATACCCAATCACTTGAGATGTAGTACGTATGCCATCACTCTGCACCCAGAGCCAGGTGCATGTGTTTTTTTAATGTGATGGTTGGTATGTTGCTGGTGTCATACTTAGTGGGCAAGGATGTTATATTTGCAGGCCTAAGTTTATGAAGCTGGCACAGAACTGGTCTGCCAGAATATCCCCTTTTAACTGAAGATCAGATATTACTGCATTATTAAATAAAAACCTGCTATAGATATGCTCTTATCCATCTCTTTTTCATAACAAAATTTAGGACCACCTTGTTATTTTCCTGCTTTTTGGATGCTATTCTTTTATTTTCTGATCACATGAGCTGAATTGGTTTCGTGAGATTTTTTTCTAATTTAAGAGAACATTATTTACAGACTTATTTTTGAAAATGGTTGACTATATTTGTGTTGTAAAGTATATTGATTTAGTTGTTCCAGCACAATAGTTTATTATTTAGACTCTCACTATATTCATGTCTCATGGGTATATATGTTTAGTTGCAGCACTATGTTCCAATCTGTGTTTGCTAGTTGTACATTTATCTGAGTACTGCCAGTTTTGGAATAGTCAAGAACTGAGAAGATAGTTCTCAATTTGAGGAATGCCTCTATAATTCTTGGTCATGCCTGTGTAATCACCCTACTTAACAAAATTTTCATTCTTCTATAATTTACTTCCTCTATGACCCAACCTATTATATATTTCCCTCCTTACAGCTCTGCTGCCTATCTCCTCCATTTCTCTCTGATTATTCCTTTATACTTTGCTAATAGTTTCTGTGCTTCGTTATACTATGCTGTTTGATGTTGTTCTCTCAACTTCCATGAGCTGCTGTCTGGTTATTGGCCTTTCACATGGGACTTTACCCCTGTGTATATTAATGCCTTTAAATATTTCTGCTTCTCCTTTAGCTTTCATTAACATGTGACTTGCTATCATATTTAAATTTATTTTTATTATTTTTTTTTATTTTCAAATCTGACCATACTCTACTATGTTGTATATATTGTACATTATTTAGAATGACGTTTATTTTGTATGCTTTCTCTCATATTTTTTGTATATTGTAGTATGTATGCTTTGTTTTGACACCATCTTTCTCTTTGGAATATTTTTTGCCATATTATTTACCTTTGCTTCTGTTTTTCTGTTGGCGCCTTTCTCCTTGGATCTCTGCTGAAACAGGGCTATTTGCCCAGTCAACTAACCCAGTCAACAAATGTCAAATAAATAAATCAGTTCTCAGGTTAAAACTAGCAGAATCATAAGCCAATTTCTGTTGTATAGACAGCCAAAGCTCTGACTCACTTGACTTGAGTTTGAAAAGTGGATTGATCAATGTAAGAGCAGGACAGAAAAGGGTGGAAGCAAACGGCTGATACTGGCTCACCATTCTTGGTGAGAGATAAACGTGGCTACTGATTGGCTGATCATCACCAAATAAGCAAAAGCTTGTGTGGCACTGAGCTGGCCATGAAATGGGATGTGAGCTTTGTGATCCTCAGCCAGTTACAGTAGTCCTTCTTAGCAGGTGTGTGGAAGCTCACACCTGTATGGGAGGAGTAGGGTGCACTGCAGTGATACAGGTGCTCATGTCAACCATCAAAGACAGTGCTATGACCTCATTAGTAAAACCCCAGAATCAGTGCTGTGACCTCATTAGTAAAACCCTCATTGCTGCCACACACCATCTCCATGGCTGCCTGGGTGATGCTCTCAATGGTTAGCTCTCACCTTTATGGTTGGTATACTCAACATAAGGGAATGAATGGCTTCAAGGCTGATTGACTGTGCTTAGCAGTCAGCAGACACAGAGGCAAATGCACCCAAGAGAAGTACACATTACAACATCATAAACATTGTTTAGTAGTGAGGTGAGAATGGTGGGAGGGATAACAATTAGAAGTGATGACTTCTAATATATAGAGGCTGTTGATCTCCCCCAGTGGACAACGGACGATGGGCTCTATGTTATTTTCAGTAATGATATCCAAAAACATTTGGGACTCTTTGTCGTTAGTACGGTGATTTCAGAGTCTATATTTTATTTGACTTCTCCCCAATTCCCTTCTAACCTCATACATTCTCAGGCTATTTTCTACAGTTTCCACACTCACACATCGCTGAATCCCCAGTTAAATCCATGCTAGGTACTTCCAGGTCTGGCCCTTCACCAGGTAGGCCCTCCTGAAACTTCAGGAAGTTGACCTCAATTGTATTCATTCTTTAGAAAAACATGGAAAGTGAGGGATTCAGTGGGAAGTAACAAGTGTGGAGCCCTGGAGCCATGGTTTACACAGAGGCTAGTCAGTGTCCCCAGCTGTGGAGACAGTGAGTGCAATGTCACTAGTATGACATTACTGTCCTCATCTATATGCTTGTGATGTCCTGTGAGGCTTCTGTTCTCCCGCAGAGGTCACATAGGCATCATACATCCCCTTGCTCTTCCCCTGGGGATAGTAGGGCTTGCTGTTGATGGCTTCTTACTACCCCTACCGACAACCCTACTGGTGACATGAGTCCATATGTGAAATTGGGTCACAAGCAGAACAAATGGGCACCTTGCCGTGAAGTAACAATTTCTCATTCTATATTTTGGTGACTCTTTTTTAACGTATATCAGAACATCTTAAAATTGATCGTTATCCAAAAATATAATTAATTTGTTGTTGTCTATATTTTGTTATATTAAACCTTTTTTTTTGTGATATATATAGTAGTTATGGGGGAGTTTTGTAATAGCATCTCATGATTAACTCTTGTATTCTATCTTACACTTTTTATATGAAGCAGCTTCAGTGCTGTTTCTCTTTAGTCTTGCTTTTAAATAATCTTAAACTTTTATGAAACACATCTAGAAGCTATCCTATACTTGAACAAGTGCAATTCCAGTGAGTAGCTTTTTATATTTTATTCATTGAGGCTGGCTGAAAGCACACAGAGTTATATTGTGTGGGACCTCTTTGCATAAACTTTTTTCATGTTTTCCTACTGTTTTGAGAATCTGGATTTGGTACATATACATAAGGGAATTGTGGGGGGCCACTTTCCCATTGGGCAGTAAATGATAGCTTGTTCCAGTTAAAAAGAACACATTTTCTTTGTTTTTATAAAAGCTTTAAGTTACATTTTATAATTTAGGAAAACTGATGAAACCTAGCTTCTAACAAACTGAATCAACTCATCACAGGCAAAGCTACTGCCATTTGGTTTACAACATGGCAATGAGGTGAACCCTGTAAAATCTGGTATTGAAATACTGTTTCAGTTATGGTACAACTATTTATATTATAAAAATGTGGAAAGGCTTTCAGTCTATTTGCTGTTTTTTAAACTTCTTTTCTTTAGCGAGGTTATTTTCATCTCACTCTGTTTTGGATCTTCTTTCATCAATTTTCTTTAGGTATAAATTGGGCAGGTCTAAAAAACAATATGAGAAATGAAGGTATTCATACCATGTTGGGCCAGCCTCTGATGACTTCAGGACACTACATACCTCACAGTTCCCATCTACATAGGTGCCTCTGCAATTAGGTAATACTCTGAATGTATCCTTTAATCAGATGAATTCACTTGCCTCACAACTGTAAGGCTATGAATCTGCTCAATGGCCTGGGAGTGGAGTAGGTTAGCAAAGTCATCATACTGTGACTGACCAGATTTTTGCTGTGTGCCTTAACCTGATGTGGTAGATAATGAGGCTGAAGCAATGCTGTAGTAATACTGCAAGGGAGCTGCCCTTAACTACACGGTGACATACCCCTCATTTTTCTATCCAGTATGAATGCTAGTTGCCTCCCATATTGACAGCTCCAGGTTCCATTACAGTCTACAATCTACACACTGCAGCAGCACATCCCCCTACTCTGTTTTTCAAAAAAACTAAGCTACCATCATCCACCTTTGCCTCGCTGTTACCTCCTGCAGCAGCTAGATTGCTACTCAAGCCTTAGTGATCTAAGTCAAAGTGATAGCTTTATCCCACAGTATCACAAATCCAAAAATGCTTCCTTTGCAGCATCTGCTCTTCTCATGGGGACAGTTACCAACTGTCCACTACAAATAAAATGGAATTTGGCCATTTAGCTCAGAGGATTAAGGTTATGAGTGGTTAAGAAGCTTCATCTTGTAACCATGAGTTTGATTTCCTCAACATCCAACTCAAAATTGTGGCATTACGTGAATGGCATTTTACCACACCAAGCACATGTCAGGTCTATATCATTTGAGCAAACACTTAATTGAGCAAATCACTATTTATCAAACTGAATTTTAAGAGAAAGCACAATTAAGCGAATACTCGGTTAAGCAAATTAATTTTTCCCAGGGAAAGGACATGGTTGGCCACCTTTGGATATTTGTCCTTTTCCCTACTGTAGTGCAATCTCAGAGTTAGTATATTTAGTTAGGGGAGTGTGGGGGCACAGCCTCCCACATTGAGGGGTGTGGGGGGCAAAGCCCCCCACTTTGCAAAGTTTTAAATTTAGTTTTGTTTGTTTGTTCCGATCAGTGACTGGCCAGCATTTTTTTCTCCCCGGGAAATGTTTCACTTAACTTAGCATTCACTTAACTGAGCTTTTGCTTAATTCAGTTTAACAAATAACAATTCACTCAAATAATATAGACCCACACATGTCTCATCCGATGTGTTCAAGATACAATATGAGTTAATTTAAAAGACTAATACTAAAAAGAAAGTGAAAATATACTGTAACAGTGATGGTGGGGAGATACATATTTACGTATTTTTGAAAATACTTACACAAAATGATCAGGTATCTCTGGTGCCTGGTGGTAGCACAGAGGACTATCATATTTCGGAGGGAACAGAGTTGGAATATTTTTTATTGCCTTTAGGTTTGCTGTTAAGGCTCATAACTGGTGCCCTTTATTTAATCCCTGACCCATGTCTGTCCTGCTGCAAAATGTCATTTTTAAATGCCTTTAAACCACAACGTTAAGACTTTTCTCTAGTGTCTAGTGTTCCCCCTTCACCCACATCCTTCTTGCTACAGATCTCTGTTTTTTTTTGTTTTTTTATTGCTAAGTGCCTTTTATGTTTATTTATTTATTTCATTTAAATAAAAATTGAAGTAAATAAGTGACAGTAAAAAGCACTTAGTGAAAAGTGTTTTGCTAAGTGCCTTTAAGACAATATATGAAGGGTATCTCTGGTGTCTAGTGTTCCCCACCTCCCAATATTTCAGGATTTTCTTGTTAGTTTAGGAGTGGGCAGTGGTGTGACAGCACCTCCCACATGAACACACATTCATACGCGTATATACACACACACACACACACACACACACACACACACACACACACACACACACACACACACACACACACACACACACTCACACACCCACACACCCACACACCCACACACCCACACACCCACACACACACACACACACACACACACACACACACACACACACACACACACACACACACACACACACACACACACACACACACACACACCCTCCAACACTAAAAGTCCATTAAAACTCCCTGGCATTTACCTCTACATCAGTATATTAACACAAGCTTTTGGCCATGTTCACTAATATGATTTGCATTGTTACTTTATGCAGTTGAAGGATTCTCTGAATCACTCAGCTGCATAAATGCCTTATGCAGTCATTTGTGGTTTGGAATAATGGTTAAGGTTCTTATCTTGCAGATACAAAGTGCAGGGTTTGATTCTCAAATGGGATAACTGGCTTGGTTTAAAACAGCCTGCGAGGGCAGTTACTCTAGTATAAACTTAAACTTATTTTCAAGGGAAAGCATGGCCAATTAGCTACACCACCCTGGAATGCCTCATTAGCATTTAGCACAACTACAGATACAGCCCAACACAGTGGTGTAAATCTTGGTGTTAAAGCACCATGGTAGGTCTATCTCTGAATCGGAAATGTTTACCGGGAGGTGTACACCGTGTCCTTTCAAAAGGGTCACTGAATTCTCTCCATAATGTGGTAATCAAGAATGTCGACATAGGCAGAATAAGCCCTGAGTTGGGCCATTAAAAAGCATCCAAATCCAAAAAGAGAAAAGCTAGTATAACCAGCTTCAGGTTATTACTGAGTCAAGGAGATTTGGATTTCTTCCAGGCTGGAGGAGACACGTGTCTTATACCTGCAGATTATTATTCCATATTCTCTAGAATAAAGTAATAGACACAAAAAGATGGTGTGATTACAGCATCAAATAAATATTTTATCCCAAAAGGTAAATGTTGTCATGTTTGGCAAGGGTCTAAACACAAAAGTCAAGCATTCAGAACATCTGTGCACTGGATGAAATTCAGACATAAATCATTCACTCCACACTATCTGAAGTTTAATTAGTAGAAAGAATTATCCAACCAATGAAAAATGTAATGAGATATAAAAATAGTGATAGTTATGAGGATTCTCATCTCATAGTTTTGGAATACAGGGATACTCCATTGCAGGAGCTTTGTATTTCATCAACTCAGTTTTTAACTGACAGTTTGTTAAAAATCAAATTACCTACTTCATCTGTGTGACTGATGCCTGAAAGCCAAAGTATTGTACAGAAAAGTGTTGGAATGAAATTTAATGAAATGGAATAACCCATCCATATTTCAGAAAGGAAGGAAAAAGAACATACAATACAAATACAAAATCCCTGTGAAAGTTCACAGCCTAAAGCTATAGGTGTTAAAACAGCTGAATCCAGATCTGTTGCTGTTTCGTGGGAAGATGGAATGCTATATAGGAGGAAACATATACAATTGAAAAATCAAATATATTGAAGTTCAAAGAAGGAGTAAAACTAGAACTGTCACAACCAGTAATGCTGCATGAAAGCAGAAACTGTGAGAATCACAATAGTTAAGCACTTCATAGACAGGCTCTGCTAGTCTTGTCTCCAACAAAGTTGTACAGCAGCCCAAAGTGTCTGAAAAGGAAGTTCAGATGTCCTGTGAAACCATCTGTGTTACATACTCTAGATCTGAGAGACCATTGAAGAAACCAAAAAGATATATGGGCAATTCACAAACTGATCATGTTTCTATGGGCTGAAAACTACATGTACTGATATCACCTAAAAACTACTGTTTGATGCAAAAAGACAGTAAAATTTTTAGTGTAGAGTTAAGGTTAATTTAAAATTATCGGTGTGAAATAATGCATGATACCTCACAGATTATTTGTAAAATATCATGTCATCTAAAAAAATGAATGACAGAGCATGCATTTGTTTATATATACTAAAGCCTTGCTTTAAGAGGTACATATCACATGGTAGACATCACATGACACACATCTTTCCCGAAGCAGCCAGAGTGAAAACTTTAGGAAGAAAGGAAGCTTATTCATAGTGTTTCAGTGGAAACATCCACATGTTACATTATGGGTGATTAAGTACAGGATGTAATGACTTTAATAGTCTATTTTAATATAAAGTTTGTTTTCCCTATTCTGAGTTTTATTTCCTATAGTACAATAATCTGTGATCCTAAACTCTTTAGCTTATCTAAAACATTTTTGCAATTAACACCATTATTCAGATCCCTGATACTCCAGGTGTTAAAACAAATAAACAAAAAAGTATTACTTATATTAAGATATGAACATAAAACACACAAAATGAGAGGATATTTATTATTTAGGGGTACTGTTATCAAAGCCAGTGAAAGAAACTTACCCTACCCAGCTCTGTTGATGTACAAGGGTGACATCTTAACCTGACTATACTTTAGGAGACCAAGGTTTTATTTAACAGCCTGGACAGTAGAGCAGCTGGTGAGGGGAGGGAAACAAATGACAAGGCAATGCCTGCTTACCTGCCTATGTCTGTGTCTGGAGCATGATGTGGTGAATGTGTCTGGGGCACACTTTCAATTGGAAAACCTCAGTAGAATACAAAGATCCCATTAAAGTACTTGTTTCATTGGAAGCAGGACCTTCCAAGGATTGCATCGCTTGCTGAAGTAAGTGACATGACATCACTAAGTCCCATCAGATACCAACATACCACTGGGCATTCAAAATGGGGATCTGGAGTTAATGCACAAAATCTTGCCCTCAAACAGGTGATGGTACAACCTTCGCTACTTGTCCATCACCAAATGAGCCAGAGGACTTTGTGGGCCATTTGGGTAGATAGAAGGAAAGCTCAGTAGTCAACAGAGCTGTGAGCCATGGAGAAAGAAAAAGAAAGAAAGAAAAAAGAAAAAGAAAAAAGAAAAAACTTACCCTACTCCCAATGTGTCACTATAAATGGAGGAGGAACACATTATATCTACAAGCACTTAATATGCGTACAGCTATAAACCTTGCTCCTTGCTGCAGAGCCACAACTTGGCTGAGGTAAATGAGGCATCTGTCAAGGTAAAAAGCTGTTAGAGAGTGCCCTCATCAGGAGCCAGTGGTGCATGAGTGCAGTAACCTCATCTGTCAAGGGAAAAAGCTGTTAGGGAGTGCCATCATCAGGTGATGATGGTGTGTGAGTGCAGTAATGGCATCTGTCACAGGAGAAAGCTGTAGGGAGTGCCATCATCAGGTGATGATGGTATGTGAGGGCAGTAATGGCATCTGTCAATGAAGAAAGCTGTTAGGGAGTGCCATTATCAGGTGACAATGGTGTGTGAGTGCAGTAATGGCATCTGTCAAGGTAGAAAGTTGTTAGGGAGTGCCATCATTGGGTGATGATGGTGCATGAGTGCAGTAATGGCATCTGTCAAGGAAGAAAGCTGTTAAGAAGTGCCATTGTCGGTGACGGTGCGTGAGTGCAGTAATGGCATCTGTCAAGGGAGAAAGCTGTTAGAGAGTGCCATTATCAAGTGATGATGGTGTGTGAGTGCAGTAACGGCATCTGTCAATGGAGAAAGCTGTTAAGAAGTGCCATCGTCAGGTGGCAGTGGTGCGTGAGTACAGTAAAGGCACGAGGATACTGCAGGTTTTGAAATGAATGCCAATACTGAATTTGTACGCAGGTCAGTAAGTGAAGAAAGTTGCTTGTTACAATTAACAGGAGAGCCCAGCTATAGTTCTTTCTTGCTGGTTGTGTTCCTATCTTCTGCTGTTCTCTGTGTGTTTTAATTTTTAGCAGCTGTCTTTATGAAGGGTGGAAAAAGAAGTAACTTATCTGGGTGTAGACGGAACAAGAATATCAAAAGAACCTGAAAAGAAATGTTTATAGTTCTGGTGAACAAGCACAAGACCGATTAACAACTGAGGAGACTGAAGCCACAGATCCCATGTTAAAACTTATGGATGCCCATGTAATCATGCAGATCCTTCACAAAGGTATGCACTGACTGAATGAGTTAAACTCTGAGGTTCATACATAAATACTAAGCTATTGGTCTGCATATTAATACAAGCCTAGCCAATAACCTTAGGTAAGAATCAAACCCTGTACCTTGTATCTTTGATACCATTAGCCATTATTCCATCCCTCTGGGAGAGCTTAGTCTATAGGTATGAAACTCTTTGAGACATAAAGTTGTCACATTTCATTGTATGGTTGGTACTGAGTTTTACTGCATTTGAGGAACATTTTGTGTTCAGTTCTCCCCAGAGGTATCCACAGCCAATGGGTTTCAAACCATAGTGGGTGCTTTCATGTATGCCAGGCATACATCTGCTCGAAGAATGTCAGAGAGAGAGTTGCTGTAGTCTTTGACTATAAAAGGAGGCTTGAAGCCCCTCTGTTTTCTTTTTGAAGAATGTTTGCTCTGTTTCAAGTTCCACCAGAGTGTGAATAGGCACAGCTACAGGGTACAGGATTCTATATTTGTTCTGATAAAGTTGTATAAACAGAAGACACAGATGGTCAGGTGGGCATCGTCATATATGTTTTAAATAGTAGTGGGTCAATGGGCATAAATGACAGGGCAATGTCTACAAGGACTTCAAGATCTTTTACTGTGTTTGACAACTCTTAGTTATTGACCATTAATCCTGCATAAACCTGGTGAGGATATTTTGCCAAATGCAGAATAATGCTTTTTTTCATATTAAAGGTGAATTTATTTCTGATGCATGTTTTATATAATGTTAAATGCTGTGGAAGCTTGGTGATATCAGCAGGATTAAGGACAGTTACCCCAAGATTTCAGCCATTTACATAGTTTGTAAACCAGACACTGGAGTCAGTTTTGATGTCTGATTAGAAGATATGTAAAATAAGTGTCTACCAGCA
>NC_056748.1:168413354-168490854 GCF_019279795.1 Protopterus annectens
AGCTAAGTACCCAAGACAAGCAACATTGCAGGCACTGGCTCCATGACATTGCAGGCACTGGCTCCATGACATTGCAGGTACTGGTTCTATAACATTACAGGCACTGGCTCCAAGACATTACAGGCATTGGCTCCACAATATTACAGGTACTGGCTCCATGACATTACAGGCACTGGCTCCACAAAATTGCAGGTATTGGTTCCATGACATTACAGGGACTGGCTCCAGGATATTACAAGTACTGGCACCATGACATTACAGGCACTGCCTCCATAACATTGCAGGTAATGGCTCCATGACATTACAGTCACTAGCTCCACAACATTGCAGGTACTGGCTCTGCAACATTACAGATACTGGCTCCATGACATTACAGACAATGGCTCCACAACATTGAAGGCACTAGCTCTGAAACATTACAGGTGCAGTCTGTGCCACATTACAGGCACTGATGCCTACTACAGCTGATAACACATGCTACTAATCCTAGCATTGTTTTCATCATATACTCCACGAACCTTGGTGCTCAAATTGGGAATGTATCACAGTGGTGCTTGCTCCTTTTACATGTTTCTGATTTGGACCACCTTTTTGGGTCTTCCCATCAATGCATAATCTGTGCTGCTTATTTGCATAGATCTTCATTTCCGTGTCATTATGCACTGTGGTTATGGTTACTTCAGGCAACTGTGAAAAGGGCTCCAGCATGGTGTGCTAAGGAGAGCAGGATTTTCTTGCCCTTCCTGCAAAGGAACTTTAAGGAGTGCCTACTGGGTGAGTAACATGACTCCATGCAGAAGATGCATGCAAGAAGATGATGGGTGATGCCACTGACATTACTGCTTCTGGTGAGTAATGCCACCATGGGTACTATGAGCTTAGATGAGGCCACCCTGATTTGCTCCTTCAGTGGGAGACAGTAGTTCAGGAGAGGGAGAGTGTAATGTATTGTAACCTTTTTTCCTGTTGTATTGCTTTCTACTATCTAAACTCTTCTCTGTGTATACTTAGGAGTGCATACTTTGTCATCCACTAGTGAAGGTACAACAGCCGAATACAGCTGAGTGTCAAAGAAGGCATGGGCATGTCTCCTGGTAGTGTGGAGTGCAGGATGTCATGCCAGACCTCTGTACAACTGCAGCTCTGTATATGTGTGAAGTTGTTTTTCATTGTGCTGTCCTTCCACAAGCCAGGTTGTAGAACAGGACAATATGCAGCTACGGTTACCTAGTACCATCCAACCTAATGCTTCTTTTGCCATGCCTCCCGTGACAACCGTGTGCCTCTCAACATGGGGGCAGTGGTTCTTCACTGGCCGACAGGTTCCCTCTCAACATGGGGGCAGTGGTTCTTCACTGGCCGACAGGCTCCCCCTCAACATGGGGGCAGTGGTTCTTCACTGGCCGAAAGGTTCCCTCTCAACATGGGGAAAATTATTTTTCTGTTAGAGGTGACCTGAAGGAGTTCACTGGAGCATTCCATAGTGACCTCTTATGAGGGGGTAAACACTGCTGTTCTGAAAGTGGATCTGAGAGGGCTGCCCTAGTCTCTCAGCAACAGATAAGGAGGCAGGTGACTGCTAAGGTGCACTGGTAACTGGATGCCACCTTGTTAATATAAAGCACCTTCTGGCATGACTTGTAGAACATGTGATTGATAAGCCCTGTCTATCAGGTTAAAAGGAGAGCCATTGGTCTATAACATCAGCCATCCATGTGAAGCCACTGGTCCATAACATCAGCCATTCATGTGAACAATGCCTTAGTTTGTTGCATTATAGTCCAGTCTGGTATTGAACCATTCCAAAACCCTGCCTTATCCACATTTTGGTGTTTTGCCTCCATAATGGGTCATTCCCCTTTTCTTGTTCATTGTCCAACCTTCCCCATCACCACTTGCCCATCATCTGTATGTCTGTATCTAATAACTGTCCTCCCAATCTTTCATTTGTGTACTGCTCCTCTCTGTCTATTCTATATTTGCATGTCCATGCCTGCTACCTGCTGTTCTTCATCATTCCACTTACTACTTTCCCCATCTTCCCTTGTTTTTGTAAAACATGTGAAAGAGACTCTTTTCATGTTAAAAAATTACCTTTCCTCCACATAAAAATGTAATGACTTACAATTATCTTTACTGTTCTTGCAGCTAGGACTGTTAAGATATTTTAAAAAAGCTCTGAATACCTGAAGCAAAAAAGTGCACCAGATTGGATTTACAGCTTTCTGTTGATATTTTTGTGTATTATGTTGCATTTTGCAATACCACCACTGTGGAAGACATGATCTGCTTCAGTTTGTAAGACAACTAACCTAATCAGAATCAAACAACCTCTAAACCCATCATATATATTTGCAAATTTTACTTGAGAGACTCCTTTTAACATCAGTCTGAAAACTTCTTCAGGCTAGAAATGTAAAAAAAGCCTGATTTTTGAGACCTATGCTTAACATTCAGTTCTACCTTACAATGTGGAAACTGAAATTATTTTTATCCTTCAGAATATCATGATATTACTTATAGTTCTAAAAGCCTATATATTTTTGAAGCACCACTAAGAAAAAATATTTAAAGTAGCAAATTGAACTACAATTAGTGTTTGCTGCTTACACTATGGATATAATATTCAGCTTCATATGCAGTGATTATAATAATATAGAATTTTAATATAATTTCCTGCTGCTCAAACAACAGGAGGAACTCAAGCTGTCTGGGCTAGATTTGCTCTATATGCAGTAATTACTGTCTACTTTCTTTTTATGTAACTGCAGTGCATATGGAATGAGATGCAATTTAATAAAGGAAGGAAACGTATTTTGGCAGTTGTGTGTCATTTCATGGTAAAGGGTTGTCAGCTCTCACCAAATGTAAAATAGAAAAGCTCGGAAGTGTAGTATAGTGTTCATGACTGAAGTTTCACTACTTTGGAAAATGGGTCTTGGATACAAACAGCTGGAACAGAGTCTGTGAATAATATCTAAGTGTCTCATATCTAGCAATTTTTATCTGCATATTTCTAAATAAAGTAGGACTCTCCAAATGAACAGTATCTGAATTGTTAACATTACTTTTTCACAGTTGACATTGCTAAATATATTATCCCAAGTTTCAGACCATATTTTTTAATAATTACTAGTAGTAATAATACATTACTTTGATAAACAATGAGAAAAAACATCACGTTAAAAGTCATTATTAGGTATGAATTTCACATGCATTTTTGGCAAACTGAATAAAAGACTCAACTCAGAAATGGCAAAGGAAATAATACTTAGCGTACATAATTATGTGGTTTAATTTTGCCAAGCCTTTTGGGTTTCTAATACCATGACAGTAATGGACCCCATTCCTATGTCAAAGTACGATTAATGTTCATGAAATTACTATTGTTTCAATCTTTGATGTCAGCCAAAAGTGCTCTTGAAGAACCTGCATTGTGCCCGTAATGACTCCTTCTGCAATTCGTATGGAGTTACATGTATCAGTAGCATATGTAAATGCGATTGTAAATTATTTTTTACATGTATCAACAGCATATGTAAATGCGATTGTAAATAATTTTTTACATGTATCAGTAGCTTATGTAAATGCGATTGTAAATTATTTTTTACATGTATCAGTAGCTTATGTAAATGCGATTGTAAATTATTTTTTACATGTATGAATAGCTTATGTAAATGCGATTGTAAATTATTTTTTACATGTATGAATAGCTTATGTAAATGCGATTGTAAATTATTTTTTACATGTATCAGTAGCATATGTAAATGCGATTGTAAATTATTTTTTACATGTATCAGTAGCATATGTAAATGCGATTGTAAATTATTTTTTACATGTATGAATAGCATATGTAAATGCGATTGTAAATTATTTTTTACATGTATCAGTAGCATATGTAAATGCGATTGTAAATTATTTTTTACATGTATCAGTAGCTTATGTAAATGCGATTGTAAATTATTTTTTACATGTATCAGTAGCATATGTAAATGCGATTGTAAATTATTTTTTACATGTATCAGTAGCATATGTAAATGCGATTGTAAATTATTTTTTACATGTATCAGTAGCATATGTAAATGCGATTGTAAATTATTTTATATGACACCCATTGCTCCTACTACTATTGAATTGTCTGGGTATCCTCCGTCCACATTGCCCACATTTCTGCCTGCAAATCCTAGTATTTTATGACTCTATGTCTCTCTGTACATGTGACACCGTAATCACTGGGTGTAGCGATTTCTGTGATAATGCTACACGATTTCAGTGATACATTTGTCTTCTTTTCATGGATCACTATATATGGTATTCTCACATCTATTTTTGAGCTGTTGGTAATGGGTGATCCCATGTGATATAGACTTCACCATTCTCTATAATGCATTGCGGTTCATGTTTCCAATGCTTCTCAGCTTCTTCAATATTATAATGTTTGCACAATCCCAAATGCAATAGTCTTACCACATTATTATACCTTTTAGTATACAGACTCTCTGCCATTAGTGTATCACACCCAGCAACAAGATGTGCAACTGTTTCCAGTTCAGTTTTACATAATCTGTTTCTCCCACATGTTCGATGCACTTTGTAAACCAACATGTTCATAGTACACTGTCCTGGGCTGCCAATATTAACCTTTCACCTTTTGGTTTAAATTCACCTTTCCTTAGCCATTCTGGCATCAGTTCCTGATCAACATGAGGTTGTTCCAGGAGTTTTCTGTACTTGCAACTATATTTATTCCTTTTACACATTTCTTACCTTCTCATCTGATCTTTCTCCTTATATTCTTTTTTTTTTGGCACATTCAGTTGCTACCTGATTTTTATCTACTTCTGGTTTGATTTCCACTCCTTCCTGACACAGATATACTTCTGCTAAACTAAGCAAGGAACTCATCTTAGATTTCTTCTCTTCGTATTTTGAAGTTTTCACTACATTTGGATCTGATGATGTCAGCAGATATGCATGCAGCCCTACAATTGCAGATCTATACATGTAGTCACTTTGGAGGAAGCCCATACCTTCTTCAGAACAAGGAATGCATATATGCAAAGTATGCACTGATTTTAGGGTCTATATTATAACAGCAAATGATCAAAAGATCGAACGCTGTTATATTGACCCCTTAAAGTCGAAAACTACAATGAGTGAACAACTAGAAGAGATCGCTGTCCCCACACTCCCCTACTTAAATATACCAACTCCAAGATTGCATTACAGTAGAGGAGAGCACAACCTGGACAGCCGGCCCAGCGATTTCTTTCCCTGGGAAAGAAATCACTGTTCTGGTTGTTCGCTCATTTTAGTTTTTAACTTTAAGGTGTTGCTATAATAGCGTTCAAACATTTGATCATTTGCTGTTATAAAGTAGACTCGATTTTTATATATCGGATAAGCATGAAGCATTTTTCCTGTTTTCTTGTCCAACTGATACAATACATTTTGAGACCAGTCAATCACCCCAAAACTGTAAGAACAGGAAGAGCAAATTGTTTTATAGCTTGGACTTTTTTCCTTGATGTCAGGGTTGTTTTTAGTATTAATTCTAATCTTCTAAAATATTGCTTAATGAGTTTTTTCACATTTGTTCATATTTTGTTGTCAGTCCTTCATCAATTCACAAATATTTATAAACTCTCTCCTGCTCAAGTTCCTTAGTATCACAATCCTGTTCCAGACTGATGTTTTCTTGGTGCTGTAGTTTTCCTACTTTAAATGTTGCTTTTACACAATTATCAAGACCAAATAACATTCTTATATCATCTGAAAAAGTTAATCTGTTAAGTAGACAACTTAATGGGTTAAGCGCAATACAAAAAAGCAGCAATGACAAAGAGTCACCCTGGAATATCCCCCTTTGAAATGTTATCCCTGGAATAGAAATTTGCCCTTTATCATGGCGTAACTGCGAAGTGATTTGCCACTGTTTCGTGGCTGCTGTAATGTAATTGATCAATGTAGGGTGTATCTTATATATCTATAAGCAATCCTTTATTCATAAATATGGGATGCTTTCAAAGGCTTTTTTGTAATCTCTCCATGCCATATTTAGATTATTCCTCTTTTTACAATTTTCTATTATGACTTTGCCAACAAGGATTTAACAACAAATGATCATTTATTCCATATGACTTTCTTTTGTTACCCTTTTGCTCTACTACCATGACTGAGTTTTCTTTTGAATGATTATAAACTCTATCAACATCAATTTGAGTTTATAGTTTATACATCCCCAGAATGTTATTGGTCTATAGTTTTTAGGATAGCTTGCAGGTTCACTCTTAAGTATGAGCATTGTTTTTCTTGTTGCTAACCAGGTTGGTGTCTGTTTGGGATGTGCATATAAATAGTTCTTACTCAGGGCTAAATCTTTGTGTAAAGATGTTAATATTTTTAACCAGAAGTTAGGTGCTGCATCTGGGCATGGGATTTTCCAGTTAGGAGCTTTTTCTTAATTTTGCTTCAATTTCTTCAGCCATTGTTTCATCCCATTTCATATCCTGTAGTGTTGAACTTCTTACTGTTTCTTTTGCTTTTTCTCTGCAGTCATCATCTTTGTTATGTTCCACAGGGTTTTCACAGATATTTCTCAAAAATGTGTTTATTTCTTCTTTTTTGGTGGTGTTTATATTCCTTTTGCTTTGTTTCCCAATTCTCTATAGAACTTTTTTGGATCATCAGTGAATTGCTTATTTAATGTTTCTCCTTGTTTCTCCTTTATATGTATCCACATGGTTCCCCTTCAAAACATCTAATTCTCATAACACTGACACTCAAAACACTGAGACCATAACACAGAAAACCCAAAACACTGAAAACTCATAACATCAAATTTCATAAAACTGAGGGGCGGAGCCTATATGACCAACTGAGAGCAGTGAATTTTGAGAGGTTCATAAACTGGTATATAGGAAAATTTTATTATTTCCAAGTTTAAAACATCAGAAATATATAGATAAACTACTAAACTACATAAATACCAATTTCGGTAGAGATATACAAATTTTTTCCTGTCAAGTAACTTGGATATATATTGAGTCAGTGAATATGAACAACTCAAGGAATTCTCATCCAGATGCTGCTTTGAAAAAGAACTGCAATTGATGACATCTACCTTACAGGGACTATCTTTAAAGAGGGATGGCTTTACAAATGACTTAGAAAACCTCAAATTAAATTCTCAAAAACAGACTGATACTCTTAAAGAACTATTATATTATTTAAAAAAATATATAATAAAAGGGCTGTTTTAAACTACATGTACACATATTGATGGTCTCCCAACACTTCATTTAGCTCATTAAGTTGATTCTTGATAAAAAATAAATAAATAATAAGTGCAATTCTATATTTAAAATGTATTTTGGTCCATACACATTAAGGACTTACATAAGAGTGGAAGTCTGAGTTATTGTGAAAGACTAAGAGCACTTGGTCTTGTGCAGTACCCTTTGCAGTGGTCTGGGAGGTGAGCTTGCTCAGATGTGTTGGGCATATATGTAGGAATGGAAGGTGTGTTGAGTGATTCACTGGCAGAGTGGCCACTGCATGGAACAGGCTGGTAAAATGGAACAGGACAAATATTGGTTTGGATATTTTAAGAACAGCCTGGAAACACACCACGTGAACTAGTGAATGGTATTCTGGCAAAATTGGATGGGCATTGTTGCCCATGCTTGAAATACTGATATGTGTATATGTAAGGATGGAAATATACTTATAACAAATAAGAAACTAGAAGGGTCTCATAATTTAAAGTCTATGGACTGTATAAACATGCTTGGAAGGAGCTAATGATAAGAATAAACATTACAGCTTGTGATCACTCAAATAACTGAGCAACAGCCAAAAAAAAATCAAAACACGCACACAATAATTATATAATATATGGTTTTAGTAAATCTAGACATAAAATATATAATCGTCATATAAGATGAAGCAGTCTGCTGAATTTAGATATTAAAGACAGGATTTAATAACATGGAGTTGTGTATAATAACAATACTGTCTTAACTTGTCATAAATGACATACACTGCATTGAGCATCAAGGGGAAGCATGTTGATTTTCTCATATAAGTAAATATGCATAACAAGTCATGTAATTGCTTTAACTTGAATTGTAGTTTCTGTAACCCATCTTGACCATACATAATACTTAAGCTGTTACCAAGGTAAATAATGTTTTATACATGACACCAAACTGACAAAGTTGTTCAAGAGAAACAATAGAAGCCTGAACTACGAATGTCACAGAATGTAACAATCACATTCTGAACAAATAGTATTAAATTGACAATAATCATTCAGTTTAACCTTTGCCGATTATACAAAATAGAATGTTGCCATTTAAATATAAAAACGTTCAGTATATGCCATAAAATGGCAATTCTTGAATATGGAAAGGGAACTTGTAATCATTAATCACAATAAGTGAATTTGTTGTTTTTATCCTATAATTTCACTCATTTTATAATAAGAAATGACAGATATAAAAATCCATATGTGTAGGAAATGGGGGAAGAGGGATGCACTGATAATTAAAATGCACTAACTTTCATCAGTGTTTACATAAAAAAACTTGATGCTTTAAGTAAGTTAGCAACAAAGTGATTACTTAAATGCTGGCAAACAATGAAATATAACTTCTGATATATCCAGTAAAATACATTGTATTATAAACATTAGGTATAAATATCATTACCATCTATTTATATCAAGTAATATATTTTGAAAGACTTCATCAGTAAGGGTGAATATGTTAAATAACTGTGTGCTATAATCTTTTACTGAGGTTTGATATATGATACATCCTACTTTATTATGATTGAATTGCTTGTCATCTATCTTTCATCTAAATATTAATTGCTTATACAATAAGTAGACATTTATACTGTATTAGAATTCCATCTAATCTACAATAGTATTATATCTGTTCAAAATAACATAAATATTGCTTATTCCTATTACAAATATTCTCCATATGATAATTCAATTTATGGAGCTCAGATGTTCTGGATTGTCAAGATATGTGTGATAATCTGATAGACTTGGTTTATCCAACAGATTAGGAATGATTTTTATTCCATGGCTAGTGCAGATCTTAGTTTTGTTAACATTTATTAATGTAAATGTGTTATTTCACAAAAAAAAAAATTAGTATGCCTTACCAAAACATTACTTTATTGGTAAACACTCAGAGTATAAAACTGATAATTTCCTTTAAAAGCTCAAACATATACTTTATAGTTATCAGAGGAAAATGTTTAATAGTCACAATAAAACAAAAAATACATAGTCTAAATAAACTATGATGGATTTAACTTTATTATCATTAAATACCAATGGCTCAAACAATCCTAGCAAGAGAGCAAATCTACTGAAATATTTAAAACTGAACAAAGCACAACTTGTCTTCCTTCAAGAAACTCATTTCAAAACAAATGACAATTACAAATGGAATCCTAAGGAATATATGATATTGGCGCAATCCACTTATAAGAAAAAGACAAAAAGGGTAACAATTTTATGGAAAACAAATGTGATTAACTCAGAAATCATTTATAAGTATGAAGATAAAGAAGGCCGTATGTTGTTAGTAATAGTTAAATATAATAACAGAATATGGACTCCTAGCCAATCTATAATGGTTCCCAGGCATTGGAACAGGAACTGTTAAAAAACACTTGGATTCCATTTCCAAAAATTATTAAGGCAACTTAATATTAGGAGGAGATTTTAACTGTATATTTGATATTTCTGAAATTACAAATAAAAGACCACTGCATACATCTGCTATACCAAAAGCTTTAAACAAGTGGGTAGAATCATTTCATCTTGTAGATACTTTCAAATTTAAAATCATTAATTTCTCAATCACTCCCAGACCATAATTCATTGATACTAAAACTTCAAAATGGGCACAAACCATTAATCTTTAACTCCAAAATTCCAGCATATATAACTAAAATTAAAGAGTTCAAGCCCTGGTAATTATCTGAATTACAGTTCTTTTTAGATATTGATTACACAACAGAGATAAATAAAATAATGATATGGGACTCATTAAAAGCTTACATATATGGTAGAACCCTAACTTGGCATAAAAGAAAAATCAGAGAATGGAATTCTGAATTATTAGATCTACAATCCAAACTTTTGTCAGTAAAAGCTAAAAAAAATCAAAATCATTTGGAGATGAAAAAGAAAATACAAGTATTAAAGAATAAATACAATGAAAGTCTAACACATAAAACTACTTTAGCTTTTGAAAAACTAAACATTAATATCTTGGCCACTTCTCCCAAATATCGACATAATTTATCCACAAGAATCAAAATACAATCAAAAGCTAATACCATTAAAAGTATCTTCCATGAAAAGAAAGGGAAAAATGTCTCGGATATAGGTGACATTCTTGATGCCTATAGAAATCACTATATGGAACATTTCCAAAAAGAAAATATACATATTGATCAATTAAATCTAGATGAAAAATGTTCTAATATAAAAAACAGAAAAATTAAAACTAGATCTGCAAGCACCCATATCCTACAAAAAAATACAGATACAATAAAAGAGGGTAAAAATAATAAAGCTCCAGGTATAGATGGCATAATTATGGAAATATATAAACTTTTTCATTCAAAGATACTTTCCCTCTTCCAGAAAACTGTATTAGAAATTTAGTCACAAGCTTTTATACCACCTTCTTGGAGATATTCCTTAATTATACCAATCCTAAAGGAAAACAAATCCCCGAAGCTCTGTAGCTCATATATACCCATATCATTATTAAATAATGACTATAAGATATTCATGACAATATTAACTAATAGAATGAAAATACCACTATCCAAAACAATAAATAATGATCAAACTGGATTTATATATCATAGACACACATGACAATATTAAAAGGATAATTTCTCTTATAGATTATGTTAATAAAGAAAATAAACACTCATAATTATCTTAGATAAAGCCTTTGATTCCCTAAATTGGGACTATTTACTCAAAATCCTAATGCTATTTGAATTTCCTGCATCCTTTGTTCATCTCCTAAAGAATATATATATATATATATATATATATATATATATATATATATATATATATATATATATACAAATAATTTAGCGTATGTCAAGTTAGGTCCTTTTACCTCTGAATCTATACATATAACAAAAGGCACTAAACAAGGATGGTCCATGTCACTGATTCTATTTGCTCTGGCTATTGAAATATCGACAGATTCAATTCATAACAATATAAAAATCAAAGGAATAGATGTTTATGAACAATACAGTTCTAAAGTAATGCTATTTGCTGATAACATATTACATTATCTAATGCAAACGAGATATTAGAAGAATTAGCTATATTAATTGACAAATTTCACATGACTTCAGGACTCCATTTCAATAAATCAAAATCAAAATTGTTATTTTTAAATAACAAAAGAACTGCAGACTAAGGGGATCGCACCATAGGGGAAACAAGAATCTACCTTAAAATATCTAGGAATTGAGTTATGCAAGGATAATAATAAATTAGTCTCAAAAAAACTACAATACTGTCATCAATACAATTAAAATCTCTGTGGAAAAATGGAGTAAAATAATATTAACATTTGAAGATAGACTACAGTTAATAAAAAGGGTTTTACTGCCCAAGAAGCTGTATATAGCATTGGCAATACAACTGTTACCAGAAAGGAATATACTTAAAGAAATAAATTCATGCCTAATAAAATTTTTATGGTTTCCCAAAAAAAAAAAAACAGAATAGCTTTAATACATCATATCAGACCATGGAAACAGAGACGATTAAACTTTCCTGATATAGAAACATATATATATATAAAAGCATCAATATCTAAAACAATCTCAGATTGGATAAGTCCAAATTATTCTGCAAATTGAAAAGAATTACTAACTATAATATCAATAAATGAATTTGAGTTACAAAAAAAATTTCAAATAACAGATAAAAACAATTTGCCATGGCACATATTATGTATAAAAATTCAAATAACAGATAAAAACAATTTGCCATGGCACATAATATGTATTAGTATGCAATATAATATAACTAAACCCACTAAAACTCGTATGATTAATTATTACATTGATTCATTAAGGAAAATTATTAATGCAAATATAAATTTAAAAATCTGGTTTGATCTTTTAACACCATTTATAGTCACAAAGAATGTTCCACATAAACTATATAGAGAAATTATTAATTCCTAGGAACAGAAAAGATTTGTTTGTTGGTTCCAATGTATCAAAGAACTAAAAGTTTTAGACGTGCAAGTAATAAAAGCAACATACAAAATTCTACAACAGGACTGGCTAACTTTACATAGTATTCTGTCATAATCGCAATAATTAACAATTCTTCATTTAAAGAAATACCTAACTTTACAAAATACATATATAAAATCATATGTAATGACTTTGACATGGGAAACAGTATTTCAAAATTTTACAAAATATTGACAAACTATAAAACAACACCCAAAATCTCATATTGGAAATATATAACAAAAGGACACTCAATACAGTTAACTGAAATATTAAAACAAATATCTTATTATCGATAAAATATACATCCTTTGCACAATACTGAAAAGTTTTTAATTGGAAATGCTTGCACAGAGCATTCTTAACCCCAGACAGAATCAGTAAAATTAGTTCTTCCATAAAAGGAATATTTATGTATTTATTTATTTTATTTTTTATTTTACATTTATTTTACATTTGTTGACTGGGATAGTCCCACTGGATATATGTCCATTTTCAGTGGAGGCCTGGGGAGAAAAGCTCCGCATACCAAAAAAGAGGCAATACATACTTCACTGAGGGATAAACTCAGGCAGACATGTTTAGAAAATTATAGACAAGGAATACAGGCAGATATCAATATACACAATGTGCAGACTTACATCTGATTGGCAAAGATGTATCAGAATATGTGAACATAGAATACAATCAGATCTCATAGTTCACAATGCTTAGACAGTCAAATGCTATGAAGCATATATACTTGGCTAAACAGCAGGATGGGTAGCAAGACATGTAATAGTGAAGTTGTTAGGTTTAGAACAAGAGCACAGCCAATGAGATGTGAGGCATTTTTGAGTTCTCTTTTAAATAGGTGTAGTGAGGTTTCCTTGGTAACGGTAGTAGGGAGTAGATGAGTTGGCAAATATAGCATCGCCTGCAGAGTTGTTGGATTTTTGGGTCAGTATCATTAGTTTATCAGCTGAGCATAATGGCCTGGGGGCACTATGAGGGGTGAGAATAATTTTGAGGACATCGGTGTTATCAGGTTGATGGAGTATTTTATATACTACTATAAGCTGGTTGAATTGTAGAAGGGTAGGATACTCTAGCCATCCCAGTGCTTTGAGGTTCTGGCAATGGTGGGTCCTAAAAGAAAAGCCAATAGCGAATCTGGCTATATGATTGTAACATCCTGATAATTTGTTGAGATCAGTTTTGGGTAGGTTGGTGAACATAGGGGAGGCATACATAAGGGTAGAGAGGAGGTGTGATCTTGCAATAACTACCCTAGGAAGGGGGGGTGAGGAAAGGTTTGGATCTGTACAGGGAGCCAAGTTTTTTGTTGACGGACGTAATAGTGTGATTAACATGTTTATCAAATTTAAGGTTGTTGTCTATTATTACTCCTAGAAGCTTTGTATGGTCATCAGGGGAGATAATGGTGTCATTGCAAGATTTGATGTTGAAGGAAGGAGAAGAAATTCTACGGTTAGGGGAGAAAAGTAGTAGCTTGGTTTTGTTAGGATTTAGAAGCAGGCGGCAATTAGCTAGCCATGTTTCTAGCATGCTGAAAGTGGTCTGGGTGAGGGTTAGAAGTTGTGCAGGAGAGGAGACGGAGCATATTAGCATTGAGTCATCTGCATATTGAATGCAGGTGGCTCCTGGGATGGTGGTGTGCAGATCATTGATAAAGATAGAGAAAAGAAGGGGACCTAGTATGGACACTTGTAGGACACCTAGGGTTAGAGGAAGTTGGGATGACAGCTTGCTCTGCCATAAGACAGCCTGCTGTCTACCGTTTAGGTAGGAGTGAAACCATTGCATTGCATGTTGGTCTAAACTGATTGTTTGTAAGGTATTGAGTAGTAGCTGATGGTTGACCATATCAAAAGCTTTTGAAAGATCTAGGAAGAGTGCTGAAGATAGTTTGTTGTTCTACAATGAAGATTGATGACATTAGAGAAAGGTAGAAGAGCTGTGGTGGTACTGTGAAATGGCCTAAAGCCGTACCAAGAGTCGACGAGCTTTCCATTTTGAATAAGAAAGTGCATGATTTGTTTGTGTATGCATCATTCCATGATTTTAGCTAGTGGTGAAAAATGGCTATAGGTCTAAAGTTAGATAATTTTGTGGAACTTCCTCCTTTATGGAGAGGTATAACATGATATTTTCCATATTGCTGGGATGGATCCTTCTCTGATTGAGCTTTTGATCAGAATAGAAATGATAAGTGCTATGGCATCGGCTGCTTTTGGAAGATATTCAGCTGGGAGATGGTCGGCCGCTAGTGTAGTAGGTTTTAGCTTTTTGAGTAAGGTCTAGATCAGGTTAGTAGGTATGGTTTGAAAGGTAAAGGTGGGTTGGGTGCTGGGTGGCTCAGGGCTAGATGTGCCAGAGCTGGTGTTTGTGTCCGATGGAGTGAGATGGGTAGCTAGAGACTGGATAGTTTCAGTAAAGAAGGAGTTGAAGCTGTTTGCAATTTCTACAGGGGATTTATCAAGGGCAGCTGATGGGGTAGGAATGACAGAACAGCCTGGATGGAGAAGATTGTTAATACCAGCCCAGAACGTTTGAGGTTTTAGCTGATATTTTTGTTGTAGGAGGCTGTAGTGATTTTTTTTGTCTAGAATAACAGATTTTTTGGTCTAGTTCCTTAGCTCCCGGTATCTTACTGGTCCATAGTGGCTTTGGTAACATGCCACCTGGCCCAGGCGTTGTTTCTTTAGATAGCCACGGTGCAACTGTGGCTTTTACATGGATGGTACAGGTAGGAGCGTGGTGGTTAAGGAAAGCCAGAAATCTGGTATTGAAGTATTCAACTGCTTCTTGTAATGGGAGTCATTTCAAGACATTCCAATTACATGCTTTGAGTTCTTTTTGGAAGTTGTCAAGGTTAAAGTTCCTGATGTTTCTTTTAGTTTTGCAGGTGGGCTGGTTGGCAATGTCAGCTTTGAGCCTAATAATATAAGTAAGGCAGTGATCACTTAGATCATTGGGTAATGTACTTGACTTGAACTTTTGGGAGTGGCTGTTAATAAGTATCCAATCGAGGATACTATCTTTGACTCTATTTTTGCTAAATCTGGTGGGGGTGGCAATGATCTGAGTAAACCCATGGTGGTTTAAACAGGTGTTCCAATCAATGTTAAAGTCCCCCAAGACAATGGTTTCCTGGGGATAGTTAGAAGCTAGCCAATGTAAGATATTTTCTAGAGTATTATCATACCTGCCAGGTGGAATATAAATGCAGACAATGTATCTGCATTTATTTTATTTAGTATTAGTTTGGTGATGAGAATTTCTGCATTGCCAAACTGGGGTGGCTGTTGGGTGTCAATTGTTATCGTTAGAGTAGACTTGTATAGTACAGCTACCCCGCCACCTTTCCTGGATATCTGGTCCAGTCTAAGGATGTTGTACTGTGGGGGAGTTATTTTGTTATCTTTGGTTATTGGTTTTAGCCAGGTTTCTGTGAGGCAGGGGATATCAGGGGAGTGAACAGCTAAGAGTCAATGTAGGCTATGGATCTTGTTGTTTAGGCTTCTGATGTTGAGATGACTGACCAAAAATGAGTTTGGAAGTCTATTAATCTGGGTAATACACGTTGGGTTGTTAGATGGTGAACTTGGGTCTACTGTTGTGGATGGACCAGGGTTGGGGTGGATGTCTCTATCCTTCACAAGATTAATTTTTAAGTTGCTTATGAGTCTTAAAAATTTGTTTATGATTTTTTTTGTAGCTTTTGTTTTTTAAGCTAATGTAGTGGTATTTAGTCAGGTGATGGTAACTGGGGGGACGAGCAATTAGGAAAGGTGATGGTTATTTGGTGGATAAACTTATTGAATGCTGGGTTGGTGTCTGTTTGAGAGTTTGGGTATTGGATTTCAAGATGCTGTACATATTCATAGGATCTTAGGTGATAAGGAATGAATAGCAGGGGTACTAAGGGTAGCAGCATTAATGTTTTAGCTGTAGTCATAGTACACTACTAGGGTAGGGTCTGTATTGAGTGTATGTGGTGGATAAAAGATTAGAGAGAATAGTATAGCTATGGGTGGGTTAATATGGATAGTGGTGTGGATAGAGGGTGTATTATTGTGCTAGGAATTTGCTGGGTTCAAGGAGCACTTGTGGTTGGTTAGCTAATTAAGGGGGGCTTGCCAGTGGTACTCTAAATGTAGTACTACTGGAGGGGGTGGGATATGGGGGCAGGGTGGGGTGCGGAGTGAGCGAAGCAAGCAGAGCAGGGCTAAACCAGTAAAGCAGATGCCTAGAGGTAGCATGTGCAGGTATGAGTTACAAACACACTTTTTTGTTTCTTTTTATATGCCCAATACTCTCTTCCTAGGACCTACTGTTAAATGAGTTACAAGCACGCTTTTTTGTTTCTTTTTATATACCCAATACTCTGTTCCTAGACCCTGCTGTTAAAAACTACACAGTTCCCTGCCTGTTTCTCAATTTACAATGCAGAGAGCTCGTTTTCCAATTCCCTTTTGTAGCACACTAGTTTCACTTAGTTTATTGAGAAATGCGCTGTTTGGAGGTACAGAGCACACCACACTTGTCTGTTGAACAGTAGAAAGTACACTGTTTTTACCTTAAATGGGGAAGAAGGAAGGCTACAGAAAAGTCTAACCCTTCCAATTTATGCTTATCAGCATAAATAGATTAAAAGCGGGCATTATGGGGACATTCACCAGTGCTTTTTTGGACCCAGTTTGTTAGGTTTACAGGTGGCAAGGTATTTAAGTGGATATTGACCTTATTAAAACAAGTTCCATGGTGGGGAAAGTCTTATGTTCTGGTTGTTATTCCCAGAATGACCCTATATGCTTTTGCAAGCCTTTCAGAGGAAGGTGAGGTAGATGATTATTAAACAAGTCCACATGCACCTTTTAGTATTAACAAACAGCAGCACTCTTTCCTATATATCTGCCTTAAGGGCTCAGTTAATATTCATTATTTCTGTCCGTTATCAATGCTACATTACCCAGGACAGACCACTAAATCAATGCAAATGACAACAAATGGAGACAATATTAACAGAAGTTTGTGAGTAATTTGTAGCAGACGGTACCAATAAACATGCCTTAATTCATCAAGGTTTCAGTTTGCGAGTAAATGCAGTAAACAGTTAGTACATTGAGCTCAGATAAAGAACAAGAATTAAATATGTTGGAGATGTGAGCAAGTACACAATGCAGATTGGAACCACATTTTCTTTGATTGTGTTAAAATTAATCCAATTTGGAATAATATTAATAACTTTCTACAAGCTTTATTTAATTAATCATTTTATTTAACAAAAGCTCTTGTATTATTAAATGTGAACAAAGGCCCTCATATGAATAGGTCAAACATGTATCTAGTATGGACTATACTTGCAATTTCAAGGAAGTGTATAACAAGAAGATGGAATACAAAGACAATACCAACTTTGGAAGACTTCTACAGCCTACTGAAGACCACAGCATTATTGGAAATTAAAATTAAAGAACTAAGAATTTATCCAAAGCCATTTATCACAACCCTTGGGGAAAAGTCTTATCATTGATTGACACTAAGCAATAATTGATCAGACACTCTGATAATGGACTGGACATACTTATAAAGTAACTGTATACATTAAGATCTGTTATAGTGTCAGGCTAATGTAAATAGTGTACATAGTTATTTAAGATGTTATGTATAAATACTCTGGAATTCATTCAAATGTATCTGAAAAATAAAAAAAAATTTTGAGAAAAAAAAATTTCGTAACATTGAAAGTGTATAACATTGAGTAGTGTATCATCAAACATGTAAATGTTACAGTTTAATCTGTTAATCTTGTGGTATCACTATAAGATGTAGTTTTTATGTATAGAGTTATTATTTATATAGTGCAGGAATTTATACTATTTATATAGTGTTTATTTTGCCAATCTGTATGTGCTTTTAGGCCGTACAGGTAAGTGATTTAGACATTATATGAACATTCTGTATGGTGATCATAATACAGTGGGATTAGGAAATTGCATTTTTTCCACTGGGGGGTGCAGGGGGACATGTAGCAAAAAGTGTGTTTGTTAGTTTGGTGTTATTATAGGTGGAGGGGATGTTATTTACATGAGCTTTGTAGTTTTTGATGTTGTGATACAAAGTTTTAGTCTTCTGAGTTTTTGATGCTGTGAGTTTTCAGTGTTTTGGGTTTTCAGTGTTATGGTCTCAGTGTTTTGGGATTCGATGTTATGGGAATTAGATGTTTTGAAGTAGAACCATCCACATATATTCTACGCTTTTCTGCCAGTGCTGATATCTTTAGTTTATTATTTGCAATAGTGTATGATAGATCCTGATCTGTTCTTATATCACACATTGTTTTTATCATGTCTATCTTTCTTAGTATTTTTGTTGATCTATTCTCTCTTCAGTAATCTTCTAACAGTAACACTTCTTGTTTTAATTGCTTTATAGTTTTTTCTGTTCAGTGCTTCCATGATGACATTTGATTTCTCCTGCTCCTTTCCCTTACTGCTCTGTGTTTTTTTGGTAAGACTTTATTTATTAATTTAGCTGCAGAGTAATATATCCTATTTACTTCTGTTATATCACATGACTTTCTGTTAATACTCTTGAATACTCTGTTCATTTGTTTTATCAGACTTTTTGTAATCTATTTCTTTCATTGACCTTAATATGTTTGTCCATCACTAAAGTAATTCTTCCATTAGATCATTTTCTTCTAAACCGAGGGCACATTTGTGTTCTCCATTTCTTATAGGCGTTCTATAGCAGATTGCAGAACATATTCCTGTGACACATTCTCTTTAGATGTATCCTGCATTGTTCATTGCTCTTTCATACAGGAATTCACTGGCGTATCACTACACAACACTGACTGTGTCAGATTTGCCACTGTTTCCTGCTCCTTCCCCTGCTGTGCAACTCGAATTGAATGTTTCTACTGGTTTCCTGCTAAAAGCTCCAGAGTATCTTTATGTGGCAAGTGATCAGATGCTTTCGGTTCCACCTGCTTCTGCTTAATTTGGGGACTTCTTGTTGCATTATGCTGCGACATTACCCAGAGCTGGAATTTCTACGCGAAATCTTTCACTTTGCTGGAATCCATAACTTCAGTTGCTATTTCTTTACCTTCTTCATTACTCCTTTCTACTTTCCACCTTTGTTTTCTTATGCTTCGTGCTGTGAAATTTTTAATATCTGGGTACCTTTGCTTGTATTTCTCTTCAAATATCTCTGGAGTTGCTTTTTTGTATTGATTAGTTTGTCCTTCTACTTTGCAAAAATATTCAACCATATCAGATCTTTCCCATGTCCATGTTGCTTTTTCATACCTTTCAAAAACCTCTAGATTGTGTTTTTTATTCTTTTGCACTTCTCCAGTCAGTGTTTTTTTTTCAAATAGCCCAAAGTTTCTTGGTCTTTTTCATATATAGTGTTTTTCATGAATCTGTTGCATTAATGAAAACAAAATTGTATTTGAAGCTTTTGACAGTTTTCCTTGTGCAAGTATTTTTCTATCCTCTAATTCCTCTTTTACTCTTTTTGAATATCTTCTATCAGGAAATTCTGGGTTTCTTGTACAATAGCAACAATACATCATTTCTTTCTTATCCTCAATAATCTACTCTATCATCTTTATAGCTCTTTTGTGGCCTGTCGGTTTTTGTGTTTTTTGTGGACTACCACTTCCTTCTACAACAGGGGGCCATCTTGCCCCTGAGCCTGGCCTAACCCCATTGTAGGAATGTTTCTGTGTCTTGAGAATTCTATATTATCATTTTTTCTACTCCTGGTGCCAGTGTGCCTACCAGGATTGGGTACTTTTTTTATCTTTGGATTTGTGCACCCAGCTGTCTTTTTTATTTTTAACCTACGTCTGTCCATGATATATGTTATTTAAAATACAGTCTAGCTATCAGAGTCTTCTTGGTGAGATTTGGGAAGAACAGAGTCCACCTCATGAAGGTGTGACCAAGATTTGAAGATGAATTAATTTCCAGCAATACTACTCTCCTTTGCTTGCTGATTTTATTATCCCTTCAGTCATTACTGGTATGAAATGGCAACTGCATAGCCAATATAATAATCCTATAAAACAAAGACACCAAATTACGAAAAGTATTGAACCATCGATCTCTACTTTAGGATGGGCTTTGTTTAACATTCATTCATTTTGAGGTAGTTTAACAGGATTACAAGAGTCCTTTTTACAAGACAACTTAGTCAGAATATCAATATGACAATGAATATGAACTGCATATATTCAGGAGAAGGAACAACAACATTTTGCAGAAACTTTGACACAAAAATAAAAAATATCACCCAAACAAAAAAGGTAATTATGTCATTTTTTTCTTTAAGGACATCTTCCACAGTCTGCTAACTAACCCTCCTAGCTTATGCAAAGAAATAAAAGGAGGTTAGATTGGAAGACACACTTGTCTGTGAAACATTAATGATTAACACTTATTGGTGAGCGATCCCTAGTGTACAACTGCCAGGATTTTTCCTGGAAGGTAGAGTTTCTGATGTTCCAGAGATTTTATGGTTTCCCTGTGATGGTGCACTGCTCTGCTTTTTTCTATGTAATTTTAGTTTTGAATTCTGTTTGCATTCAGGAGTCTTCATGCATCTGCTATTGTAATTATGTGGGGTGATCACAACGTAGTTGACATCTTGTCAGGGGAACCAGTTAAATGTTATTACCTGGAAGTGTCTGAGTACTTGTATTATGTTTTCTACTCCTGTGAAAGACTGTGTCTTAGCTTAAAGCTTGATGGAACAAGTAATTCCTAAAAAGAGGATGGTAAAGACTTCTAAATGTTTGACCCTAGAATGGAAAATGCATTAGACTATTAAAGGTTAAGCATTTTGGAATGAACAAATATTGAACATGAAATACTTACTCTAAGAGTTACTGCTGTTGGTCTAATTTTGATTAGCCTGACTTAGGATCTGTTGGTGTGGTAAATGAGCAGTTTATAAATCAGATTTCTGATTAACATTTTAGCTCTAATGTGAATGAATTTCAGGGGATTAATAAACTGATGTTCTGCTCTTGGGACACCAATCATGAAATTGCATTTGTTTGTTTAGTTTTATTTGTTTTTGTTTGTGTTATTAGACATGGCAGCTGTCACTTCTGTTGTAAACTCTAATGCTGCCATTAATAGTGATGCACGAAGTCAAGTCTTCATCATTAGTTAGCAAGTTGTTAAAACACTACCAGATGGCATGGAGTGGAAATATTTATAGCCTTAAGGATGTGATAAACATACTCTCATATATTTGAAACTTTCTAAATATTTAACTCTGCCCCCTGCAGTGGGGCAGTGTTCCACATTTCTTTTACCATATTAGAACTAGCTAGGTATCAAACTGTGAAGACTTGGCTTTATTCAGATTACTCCAAAGGCCCATTTTGTTTAGGCCTATGCAAAGCTTGCCAAATTGTCCACCAGCTTCTCACAGATATAGAAGTTAAGTGTTCTGGGATACAGATGGATGTGTCATCAGCATACAGCTTAAACATCTGTGAGCTCTAGTGATAGACCATTTAGTGAAACAGCAAAAAGCATGAGTCCAAGCACTGGTCCTTGTGATAGACTTGTGCAATATAATGTGATTTTAATTGACATTCTTTAATGGTCACTTTTTGCAACTAGCTTGCAAACTAAGATAATATGGACATATTTAAGCCATAGAGAGTAAGATATTCAGGCAAACCTGACTAACTCAAATAATAAAATGCTTGGGCTCCTTCTAGTACAAGGCTGATCCCTTAAGTTGCTTTGTATAAGTAGGAATCTGTTGGAAACAATATTAAAGTAGCAAAATTCAATGCAAACTTTGGTCTAACGATGATAGAAGGTTCCATCCCTTGAATGATCTGGAAGATAGAAGGTGTGGCAAATGCAGTTTGAGAAAGACAAATGAGTCAGCATGTGAGATGAAAAGGAATGGTTGTAATGTTTCTTTCTCTTTGCCAAACCTGCATTAATGACTGCTGAGACTGCATGCTATAGATGTTATGGACAGCCTGGAAACAGGCAAAGTTGAATTATAGAACTTAGCAGGACTGTTTGATATAATATTTGAGGTTGATCTGAATTGAAGATGTGGGAAGTCTACAGAGACAGTGGGAAGGCGTGGGGCATATCAGGTAGCAGCTGACTGTGATATGAGGAAAAGGTTGATGCCACAATTGGGCAGTCTGGCCAAATGTGATAGAATCTAATTATCACGGAGGACAAATAAAGAAGGTAAACTTGCTGCCAAGGAATGATTAGACACTGAATCAAAGAAGTGACTGGAGTTGCAGAGCCTGAGCTGAAGTATGGGTAACTTAGGACAAGTCTGTGGCTTTTAGATTGTTTTATAAAAAAGTGGAAGTACTTTGAAGAATGCAATAGCCAGGGCATGGAATAGCTGTTCTAAGTGACCAGTTTAAAATGGCTTTCCTGAAGGTGGTGAAAGTGTAATGGAATGATAGAATGATGCCTTCCGATGATCCATGGAATGTTATTCAGCAGATTACGAAATGGCCTGTATGCTTGAACCAAGTGTTTGTGGATCAGATAGGAAGACAGCCTGTGGACTTAATGAATGTGGATATGTCAATAAGGGGTAGGGATGAATGGAAGAAAAACTGAGAAGCTACATCTATTAGTATGTGAATACCCAGGCTTAAGATAATTAGATAAGCTGGAGTAAGCCCTGAAAATGTATTAAGATGTGTGGTGTGGGTAAAAGATCTATAATGAACTGTAAAACTAGATTAACATTCATAGAAGGCTGGATTATTAAATTTATTGCAAATAATATTAAAATGAGTTTATTTTTTATCTCACATCTTAGAGATACCAGCAAGTTTCAATTGTATGTTATTTTTTCTGCTTCACTTTGGGACTGCAAGGTAAGAGAATTTAAGGATCATTGTCAATTACTTGAGAAGCAGGTAAAACAAATGTTAATAATAATAAAAATGCTATTTTTATAACTCTATGAAGCTTATATGGAACTGAAGTTGACAGTTTATCAACAAAACAATGTTTTTGAATGTAGTCACTTGATAGTCTCTACAAAGTTTTAAATATGTTAGTAATATTCTTTAAAGTAGACAGAATTAATCTGCATATGAAAACCTATTTAAAGTCTGAAGTTTAACAATGAATTTAAAACTAGAATGCACTACCACATGAGGAAATTTATCATTGCATTTGTTTTGAAAGCAGTTGTTGAAATTAACCGTTGTCTTTTAGAGGAGGGTTTCTTTATTCATAATAATAATTTTCTAAATATAAAATTGAATTAATTTATTTATTATTTGGCAACCAGCAGAGTGGTCTAATCCAGAAACTCTTAGCTACAGCTTGGGCTCAGAGACAATAATAGTGTAAATAAACTTAAGTTATATACTACAATAGTTCGTTAGATTTAAATAGTTGCAAAACTTTAGAAAGTACATATACAGTTATTGCACATTTTATAATGTAGAATGTTACAGAGTTCAAAAACATTTCTTATGAAGTTGGCTGTTTACATTAGGTTTTATCAGTTTATGTGGGTTACAATACAGTTTGGCTATATGAAATTTCTTATTAATGGTTTAAAATCAAATTTCCTTAAAAAAACTCAAATGTAACTGAGTAAAAGTAGATATTACACAGATAGGTATGGGCACTAAGAAGAGAACATGAGAGTAAAAAGAATTACATGGCAAAGGAAAGCAAATGACATACTGTAAGCATTTTTAGAATTTTATAGAATTTTAGTTCTATAATGCTTATGATTAAACTAGGTATGGAATGTATTTAGAAAATATTTGAAGTTAATCAGAGTCATTAGCAATAATTTACATGATAATGAGTCTGCATGTTCAACATGGGTTACACTTGCAGTTATTATTTTAGATGAAGTGGTTGCACATCCGTGAAAGATGAGTCAAAAAGACTACTCTGTCAATGGACACATTTCAGTTCAGTTTTCTACATTGTAATCAAGTGCACAAACAGTCCTTTCTTGAAAGAGTTTCTAGTAAGCATGTTCCCCCATACTGATGTTAAATGAAAGTGTGTTTTAAGAGTGGATATGTCTGGTGGGGGTGAGGTCTGGGATATTAATGATAGTTAGATAAATTTGTTTACTTACTGATATGTTTACATAAATGCTTATCTAAAATATGTTCAGTGATGATAACATGATGTACTTATAACTGTAAAATGTAACTGAATATATTTGTGAAAGTAACAGTGAAAGATGGCAACAGTGTGAAATGATGGGGGAAGGTTAGATGATTATATCGATATAACACGGTAGAAATTTGGAGAATAAGAGAGATTCTGGTAATGCTAGGGAGAAGTGATGAATGAATGTAGCAATAACCCATGGCTGGGTGTAAATAATGTTAGATTTACCCATGGCTGGTTTCTATACAAAGCCAACAATAGGTAAATCCACCATTACCCACACCCAGCCATGGGTTATTCTTATTATACAAGAGTGTTAGCTTTGTGTTGTGTTATGTTTTTGTTGTTGGTAATTAGGCTTCTGTTTGTTTTATTTTGCATTTATCCACTTTTTTTTCTTTTTTAACTGATTTGTATTAATTTTAAAACAAAAATTGTACGAAATTATTTAAAGATAAACAGAACAAAAACATAACTATTTACAGATCTCCACAACAAAATGAAACATAGAAAACTAAATAATTAAAATTTACCAAGTAAATTACTTAATTATTGCTAAAATCTAATATTCAAAGTTCTGATTTTTTCAGTTGACAATTCTTTTTTTACAGACATTTTTTTCTAAATTAATGAATTCAGTGAAAAAAATGGTAGTTTTACATTTCCAGTTTTTTGCTACAGCTAAAATGGACCAAAGGAGAGGTACCTACACTCTAGGAACAGATCCAGGACTGGAGCATTAAATAAGATCAGGCAGTAAGAAATGATGCAATTATATCTGTCCACAAAGCTTGGGCAAAATTTCTAATTTCAACCCTAAAAGGAGTTACTATTTTACAATCCAATATCATATGAAACCAATCTGCATTAGAGACTTCATTACACCTCCAACAACTAATTTTACCATAGTTATATATTAAAGACACTTCATGTGGAGTTTAAGAAGCTCTGTGAAGAAATCTCCATGTATATATTTTCTAGTAAAAAGAGAAGAAGTAGATTTTCCCAAAAATTTGAGAATTGAGCATTTATCTTGGTCAGAAAAGGCCCTCTCATTAATCGTAGTTGAGTAATTCCAAAATAATTAATCTGAGAAACCAAACTCGTCTCTTATTATTTTATAAATTATTGATATATGCGATTCATTCTTCTTTGAGATACTATTGATTCTGAAAAAAACTCAATTATCTTTGGAATATGTTTTGTTTGAAAATCCATGGAGATTTTGATTTTATTACTAACATATTTTTACAAGATTGTATAGTCAACCAATTATTGTTTTCCAAACAATATCTTGCAAGAAGATAATCTGTATTATGTGATTTATTTCTGATTAAGAATTGATGCCAAAAGATTAAATTTGCATCTCTAAGGTCTAGCATTTTATTTATATTAAAATGTACAAACAACACTATGGTGGGTATTTAATAAACTCTATGTAGGAATAGTGTAAGTCCTACATGGATGGTACCATGGCCATGTCTAAAGCTCCCTCTCAGCAGCACGCCTTGCATATTAATGAAGGTACACTACTGAGGGAGAGCTGTGTAACATGGTTACTGAATCTGTGTAAGGGGAATGTTACATTGTCCGGAGATGAATAACATGCCCCCTGCACTGTCAAAGTGCCAGATGGCACTGAAATATAAAAGTTAAATATTTTATTTCCATTTTTGTGTGTGTGTTTGCACAGCAAGGCACAGTGCTTAGCAATGGACATGTGCCAGACATCTAAAAATAGAAATCAGATAATTTTAATTTTAACTTAAAGGTCATGTTTAAGCATAGCTGAGCATCTTTGAGTAGTGCAGCATGGCTCGGTGGTCAGCAGTGCTTAAACGTAGCTGGGAACTATATAGAAATGTATAGCAGCAGTCATCATGCTCACACAGCTGAATGGTTAGCATCACAGCCCTTTGTGCAGTAGGTGTTCAGTTTAAATGCAGAGACAGGCCATTTAGCTTTTACATCTAAGAGCAAAGTTTTATAAATTAATTTTTATTTTATTGATGTATGTATTGACATATGTTAACCAGGTTAGTCCAACTAGGCCAGAAGCCCATTATCAGTGGAAACCAGAGGAGAAAAGATCCAGTTACACTCAAATCTACAGTACCCAAAATACACACTCCAAGATAAAGAAATTAAAATACATAAGTTCAGAAAATATAGAAGTGCAATACATATACATAATAATAAAGTAGTAGCAATGAAGAAATAATTTAATTTTAGGGGTTTTTGTTTTGTTTTTTAAATGTGGTTTGCCCTTAGCTAAGCTTTGCTAAGCACTGCTAAGCCAAGCCAAGCAGTGCTTAAATAGGACCCATTTTAGCAGTACTTAACAACATGCAGCTCTGCTTAGCTGGTTTGGCCACTGCTAAGCAAATCCTGTTTAAGAAGTCCTCCGATTAGCTAAGTTGGTTTTTGCACCACTAAGCTTTGCCAAGCATTGCCAGTTTAAGCACTGCTCGGGTGAGCTCAGTGGGTTTGCTTGGTGCTAAGCGGAGCACCGCATTTTTAAAAATTGGCAAATGGCAAGAAAACACCCTTATTTAAGTGCAACAGGTGGGAATGCAGCCAGTATCTGTTGTACTTTGATCTTGGCAGAGACTATGGCAGGAGTTGGAGAGGGTGAGCACTTCCAGAACACAGGTGGAGCATTTTGGAGTCCAGGGCCATGGTTGAAGTCCTTGTTAAAGATCATGACATCTGGCTGCTGCAGGGCCAGTACTAGGGGTCAGAATGCAATTGGAGGCCTGGGACCGGCTGGCACACAACCTCACCAGTGCAACTGGTATCCCCCGCACAGGTGAGTAGGTGTGTCACCATTATGATGACCTGAAGCATAGGAAGGGAGATCTCTTGGCCACATGGAGCCAAGATGCTCAGGCTGACAATGCCCCACAAGTTTGGAAGTATTGTAAGCATTGTTTTACCAAATTCTAGTATGAATATGTGATAGACAGGTACGGATAATGGTGTTTTTCTCTCTTGATAGCTGCAGAGGAGAGAGCACACAACCTGGAGGCCCATGCAGGGCTAATGGCCAGGTTGCACCATGAGTGTGGTAAGTACAGCTATATCTTGCAATCTATAGTTGTTGTTGTGTCTTTCGGCTTTTCCCGGTTAGGGGGTCGCCACAGCAGAACTCCGGTACGCTAATGATTGGCAGTAGATTTTTACATGCCGAGTTGCCGGCCCTGATGCACAACTTCAGTGAAGGTACACCCATTCATGCATGTCTCCACACAGAAGACGCTCTAGCTGAGAATCGAACTGGACAATGTCTTACTGTGAGGCGACAACGCTACCGCAGCACCACCACCGCAGTCTTGCAATCTATAGTAATATAACTAAAAAAAAAGAGTGCAATAGTAACTGCCAGTAGGTATATTCAGTTGTGAGTGTACAGCAATGACTGCGGTCATAGACCTGCCCTGATATAAGTCAGTAATGCCAGGTACAGTTCAATACAGATGAAAGCATGAAACCTGCTAATGTTAAGGAAAGAAAGTTACTACTGCATTAATAATGTTAAATGAATAAAAATGTATGCTGTATTAATAATGTTAAGTTAATAAGGAAATAAAGTACAACTGCATTCACAATGTTAAGGAAATAAAGTTTAATTGCAGTCACAATGTTAAGGAAATAAAATGTTCAACTGAATTCAGAACTGTTAAGGAAATAAAGTTACTTTTGCATAAATTGTGGAATAACAGCTGTCTTGCAACACCTGCATTATCTAAAGTGTTCATCAATAAAGATTATTAGATATATACCAATCACCATTTTGTGTCACCCCTAATAAAGGTGTGTTGTGCTAAATGTGTGTATTTTGGGCTGTTGGTCATGAAATCAAGTATTATAAGTGCTGTGAAATAAACGCGGGAATAATACCATGAAGTGGCTGAAGGTTAGCTGATAAAGAACTGTTGTGTGAAATTGTAGATGTGGAGCTATACCACAAGATATAATTCTTTATGATATTTTTTCTGCACTAAGATCTGAACCTAGAATAGTAATGGCTAAGGTATAATAGTGTGTTTATCTCAGGATTGCCTTGTGTTAACAATTGCATTTCAGCTATTTGCATTCCTGAACTTAGTTATGCTGCTGCAGGCAAGTATGAAACTGTAATAGCTGTAGACTGCAAATATACCATGGGCAACTGTATATGGGTCAAGTAGGCAACCCAGCACTCCGATAATGTCTGTACACATCATTAAATGTGTACACCTGCATTCCAAGTATTAATATATAGTTCACCTGCTATCTGTCATGCATGAATCTCATGCATGTGTTCAAGTGACACTGCAGTCTTGTATGACACTCTACCTCTATTACCAGGTCACAGTGTGTTACCAGGTGAGATTTAAACATATATTACTCAATCAATACTCAGCAGTGGCTCAGTAGCTCAGCGTGATAAACACTAGGTTTGATAAGCATTTTGTCACACAAAGACCGGGGTTTAATAGAAACCATTATGTATTGTTAACATAGCTGTATTAGCTGTTCAAATGGGATACTAGTCTGTGGTCCAGATGTACTAGAGTGTTAATAGCATTGCTCAGGAAGGTGATAAGACTGCAGTAAATAAAACGGCAAAAAGTACAATACTAATAAAAGTTATTAAAACAAATAAAACTGTGTAATCTTGGTATGGCTATATGCCTGGTGTGTCTGTGAATGTCTGCTGATAGTCTAACCCCATGCCTGCCAAGGACGGCATAATAAGCATAAACTCTCTGTAGTGTGCACAATACATGTCTCTCAAGTGTCGCACTATCACAGACTGTGATCCCTTTTGCCAAATCCCTGGGACACCGATTTAACAGCTACTTGATTTATCTCAATAGCACAGTCACACTACATCAGTCCACATTATACCTTGGTAGTCACATATGTTCCCCTGACATATAATAGTCTCCTGTAGTTGTGTACATGTAGGTGTAACAGCTTGGCTCATACTCTCCCATGCTGATAGCCTGAGATATATGTAGGTGCTACAGAAGCTATAGGGCACATGTATACATAAATTAAGGGCAGACCTGTAGAATATATAAGAGTTCTGTTGCAAACAATATAGCCTATACTGGTAGTAATGGCATGTATGTCTCTCTCCCTCCATCACTTATCTGCATCATAAATTATTATACCTATACATCGAGTATGGCATACTTTTAACATATGTTGTTCTCAAAATGCTATGTTGGACCTTGTGTTTTACTATTATTATAAATTACACTGGTTACATACTAACATACCTTATTGAATAACCTATGTTGTTGGTCGTATTCCATAACTGTTACTGGCATGCTGTTACAATACTGACTGTTATCCCAGTTATTGTTGTGTTCTATATGTTATGCAATGTTACATTACTGGGTTATGTGTAACGTTCTGGCATGCTGTTACAACTAACCACATGTTCTCTTCAATACTAACCTATACACTTTGAAAAACCTCAACACCATAGCTCGACTGGGTAGGCCGGTTCCCATGGATCCACCTACCCTACCTCAACCGGCCATGGTACTGGGTCCAAGCATGTCTGGGACCTAACCTGGAGCTGCCCTCCACTGGTACTGCACCATCTATGGGTGGAACCGCCTCAGAGGATGGGGCCCATTGCCCCGGGAGATGTCCTGGAGAGGGAGTGCTCACCCAGCAACAGCTACCAGACATGGTGCACAGGATCGTGCAAGAGTTTGACAATCAACTGCACCGGATTGAGGGCAGACTGCCCAACCTGGAGGTGCAGGCTGGCCCCAGTGCCCAGCCCCCAGCACAGCCACCTTTGGGGCTCTGAAGGAGCAGTTGTGACTGCCCATGGATAGGGAGCACAGTCCCACTGCTGCTGTCTGGGGGCACTTGGTTCTACGATTCTGCAACACCCTCTCCATCCTAGGTATTTACCCTCCTTATGTGTCAAACACTGCCCCGATCTGCTATCTTGTCTGTCTTGTTTGTTTGCAAATGCTACCTCTCCTAGCCAACTTACCTCCCCACATGCACATATATCCCTTCCCCAACATTCCACTCTGTTGTTAAAAATAAAAAGAGCATCTGCCCCACAAAAAATATCACCCTATACATAGCTCTACATTTTGCCCACACCTACACTGCCCACAATCAATCATTACAGCAATTAATCAACAATGTTATGTCACCCATACCCATCTCTCTGGGATGTGAGGCTCCAAATTTGTCAAAGGAAAAAACTTCAAAGACCAATACACGTAAGGTTCGGTTAAGGCACTTTTAATTGACTTGCCGCAAGGAGACAAAAACATGCAAATACAAGGATTTATCTAACTACTAACAGGAAGTATGCTTATTCTTATACTATTTTACAAGACATGACCTTCTAAGCTGACATAATCAAACACAACTTTTAGCATTATTCTACAGCAGATGTTCCTCAGATTTTCTGCTGACATGACTAGATTTGTGAGAAACTTTTGAGAAAAACAACCTGGCCTTGGTGACCATTAATCCGTTTACAAACGTCTATTGTACAGTGTTACATTTCAAGGTATTCTTCTAACTCAGATACAAGCAAATGCCGATTGCAGTTCATATTTTCAAGCAGGCTTTGTACTAATTATCTGTAACTTCTACAGCTGTGTATTTTCTCACAGCACAGCGGAACTTCTTGTCTAAGTTTCAGACAAGTAGTATTGTTCTATTCATTATTTTCCTAATGCAAGCAGAAATCACCTGCTTCTCAGTAAATTTCCAAGGCACAAGCAAGATTTTAGCTAACAATACAAGGCCAGAAAGCAACTGCAGTTTGTACAGATTTATGCAGTATGAAATAGAATAAATGTGTTAACCCTTTTCAAGCTCTAAATGCACTAAGCATATTGCTAATACACACATTAATACATATTTTTCTAACATTTCCCCCCATTAATATTTTTTATTCTACTTTCAAAATAAGGATAAACAGTTTGTTTTCTTCTCCTAACCTCTTCCACTCAGGATTTGCAGTTAAGAGAGTCATTCAGTTTAAACTCATGAAAGCATTTTCAATCTTTTAACAGTTCTTCAAACTCAGCACTTTGATATAAGGTCTCAGAAACTGACATGTCTATAAGGTCTTTAATCAGTCTTTTCATGTAGGGGATACCACAACAAACACATACTCCCAGTAGGAGCATACCTACACAAATGGCAATCAGGATGTTCATTAGGATGGTACCCCACCCCCTCAAACCATTTCTGGAAAAAAGTCCATCAGTGGGTTTGGGCCTGGTTTGGTCATGGCCGACACTTGCTGAATTACCTCAAGATGATTGTCTATCTCATGTTTATGGTCAGGAATATACGAACAGCATTCTTCTTGGATTAAAGCACACGTACCACCTCTCACCACTAGGGTGAAGTCGAGAGCCATGCGGTTTTGGAGCACTACAGTTCTCATAGCATTCAGTTCATCAGTCACCAATTCAAGAGCAGAAAAAGTTGTGTTGCTCATTACTTCGAGAAGTTTTGACAGTTTTCTCAGCTCCCAGATCAATTTCACTGCTCCATATGCTGGTAATATGCCTGCCCATGATATAACGCTATCACTCAAGTCCATGTGTGTCAGTCCTTTGCCTAGAGAGTGATGGTCTTTCCAACATGCATCGATTTGTCCCACTGGATTTACAGGTTTCTTGATGACTTCTCGGACATTTTGAATTTTCCCATGAGGCAAAACTGCAGTGTGTCGTATGGCCGGAACCAGGTAACCCAAAAAACAACTGCCGGACCAATTCTCAGGTAACCATTTGTATGCCTTTCTGCCACACACAAAATAACAGTCCTCTACTTTAGTAGTAACCTTGCTATGAATATACACTCGCCCTGCATGAAACATTTTTCTATCAATTGTAGACAACTGTTTATAAAGAACAGAATTATGTTTTACTTCATCAAGTGTTTTGTGCATCAATCCAAGAAATTAATCATAGTTTGTATTACAATAAAGATCTACATTGTTACCTTTAGTGTAAAATTTATAAGGAACAGTCACATTGCAATTGCTCCAACCCACCTGAACAGTATCATTTTTATAAAAACACACAGTTCCCTTTTGTGGACAGACAAGTGCAATGCTATTTTATCTTATGCTGTAATGGTTGAGGTATCATAAACCAAGTTCTCCCAGGTCTCATTGACCCCTAGGGGGACCGTAGTCATTAATAACCCCCCGTATGCTGTCGGTAAAGCTGTGCAAATCCAGCAATTCAAAACTTTGAAAGTCTCAGCATACACATATTTAATTGCCTGGTAAGTGTTAAAGTTTGGATGCCAGTTTATGAGTAACGCTTCACGTTTATTCAGTTCAGTCTGTGTGGCTGGGAAAAGAAAAGGCCACAACAAAAAGATTATTGTCACTAATACAGTTAACAGGATGATTATGCAATACTTCTGAGGAAAGGGTTGTTCTGCATTCCTGTTTGTTCTGGACTCTATCATTTTTGCTCTTGGCATGTAACAAGATTTTTGTCCAGTTTAAAGTTTTTAACTAATTTACAGTGCGTCAGGTGGATCCAGGAGGCACGCTCCATGATTTGGACTGCAGTGGGTGTTGACAAAAGCACTTGATATGGACCTTCCCACTTCGGAAATGACCAATTCTTCTTCTTAACTATCTTCAGCCAGATCCACGCTCCAGGGGGCACTGCCACTTCTGACGGTCTGGTTCGTTCTTTATCTGAAACAGAATTTAACTGCAACAAATGTTTAGAATTTAAAAGGTTTTGCATATACTCAGCTAATGTACTGTCAGCTTCCTGGTCTGCGGGCATGAGAGATTTCCACTGAGGTATATAATAAGCCCTTCCAAAGAGTTTTTCAAAAGGAGTCAATCCTTTTGCATTTGGAACAGTTCTCATGCTCAACAGTGCCAGGGGCAGACAGTACACCCAATTTCTCTGTGTTTCTGTTATTAATTTTCTTAGCTTAGTCTTTAAAATCCCATTACACCTCTCTACTAGCCCTGCAGATTGTGGGTGATACGCACAATGATTTTTTAAAGAAATGCCAAAATGTCTACTTAACTGCTGTATGGTCTGGTTTACAAAGTATGTGTCATTGTCACTGTAGATCCTTTCTGGAATGCAGAATCTAGGGATGATTTCTTTAACAAGAACTTTGGCCACAGTTGTAGCATCTGGATTTTTAGTCGGAAAGGCTTCCACCCATCTGGAAAACATATCTACAATGACAAGACAATACTTCTTATTTTCACATTTATTCAACTCTATGAAATCCATACAGATAGTATAAAATGGATACTGTGGTGTAGGGGAAACTCCCTTGCTTGGGCTTTAATGACCCTTGTGCATGATGTTTATTACAGATGTGGCATAACAAACAAAATTTTTTAGAGTAGTTTGTAAATCCGTACATCGTGATCACTTGGTTCATCAGCTGTACCATCCCCCCTGTTGAGACATGGCACTGCCCATGGCTCAACAAAGCTGCATATCTAAACAAATTAGACGGCAATATCGGTTTTCCTTCTTTAGAGATGTACAGCCCCTTTTCAAGAATTGCTCATCGTTTTACCCATCTTTGTTTTTCAACTTGCGTAGTAAGTGTCTGCATTGTCTTTAACATTTCTAAGTCTAAAATCTCAGAGGGTTGTAATTCCTCATTCAAAAGAAATACTTCTGAAGCTGCCTGCTTTGCAGATGTATCAGCTCTCGCATTACCTTTTGAAATCCTGTCCTGTTGCTTGATATGAGCTGTGCATTTACAAATAGCTACTTTCTGAGGTAACTGAATAGATTCTAAAAGATTTAAAATAAACTGTGCATGATTGATTGGTTTGCCAGTAGATGTTATCATTCCTTGATTTTTCCACTGTTGCGCAAAAACATGTACAGTAGAAAAAGCGTACTGGCTGTCATTAAAAATGTTCACACATTTACCTTTTGCTAAGGTACATGCCTGTGTCAAGGCAATCATTCTGCTGCCTGTGCAGATAAACTATGTGGTAAAGATTTCGCTTCTATAATGTCTGTGTCAGAAACTACTGTATATCCTACTAGGTTCTGTCCTGCAGGACCCCTTTTGCATGAGCCGTCCACGTAGTATGTCACCTCGGCATCATCCAAGGGAACATCCGTAAGATCTTTTCTAGGTAGTGTCTTTTGCTCAATCACCTGCAGGCACCTGTGTGGTGTGCCATTTGCAGGGGTTGGGAGCAAGGTAGAAGGGTTCAAAGTCGTACATTGTTCAATTGTCATATGAGGTTGGCTCAACAATATAGTCATACAGGAAAGATGCCAAGCAGGGGAAAGATATGCTACCTTCTCTTGTAGTAAAATAATCGCGACTGCATGAGGCACTCTCAATGTGAGAGGGTGGAACAACACTACTGAGGCCGAAGTTTGTACTGCCATTGCAGCTGCAACTACTGCTTGTACACAGTGAGGTAAAGACCGTGCCAGTGGGTCCAGTTGTGATGAATAATAAGCAATAGGGCATTGCTTGTCCCCATGCTGCTGTGTTAACACTGATGTCATATAACCTTGCTTACAATCTACAGTTTGGAAAAAACATTTATGATAGTTTGGTAATCCCAAAACTAATGAGGACGCTATTAACTGTTTCAGTTTGCAGAAAGCAGATTCTGCTTCTGGTGTCCATTGTAACAAATCCTGTGCTGCCATAGGCTTTTTATAAATCAGGTTAGTCAACGGTGCAGATTCCAAGGCATAGTTTGGAATCCAACTCCAACAAAAATTAGTCGTACCCAGGAAGGACATCATTTCCTTCTTGGTAGTGGGTTTTGGTGCTTGCAAAATCGCTATTTTTCTGTCCTCATCTAATGTCCTACCTTCCTTGGATATTACATATCCTAGGTATTTAACTTGTTTTTTCCAAAGCTGCAGTTTATTTTTGTTTACTTTATATCCCTCAATGTAAAAATTGTAATAGCACTATGGTATCTTCTTTACAATCTTGCTGGGTGGGGGATGCCAGCAGGATATCATCAACATAAAGCAAAATTTGACTACCTCTTGGTGGGGTAAATCCCGCCATGTTGCTTGCCATTTCTTGTGAGAATATTGTTGGACTTTCACAATACCCCTGTGGTAGCCGCATATATGTATACCTTTTCCCCTGAAATGTGAATGCAAACCAATGCTGACTGTCAGGGTGTATCGGTATCGAAAAGAACGCATTGCTGATATCTACCACAGAAAAATATTTTTGTTGAGGTTTTAAGTCATTCAACAGGGTGTGTGGGTCTGGCACCATAGGTGCCCTTGGTATTACTGCGTCATTTACAGCTTGTAAATCTTGGACCATATGCCACTCTCCATTCGCTATCTTAACAGGAAATAAGGGTGTGTTACATGGTGAATCAGGAGATTCCACCAGCACCCCTTCCTTAAGTAAAGCTGCTATAATAGGGTTGATTCCTACCTCTGCATCTTTCCTTAAGGGATACTGTCTTTTTTGTGTTCTAAATGCTGACTTTGGCATGATAGTTACTGGTCCCGCTGTACGAATAAGTCCTACATCTGATTTTCCTGTTGACCAGAGAGTTTCTGGTATATTCTGTAAGGCATTCTCTTCCTCCTTCAATAGGAGTGCTAATCAGCTGTCCTTGCTAGACTGCAAGTGTACAGCTGGGTAGGTCTGAGTTATCCAGTTCAACTTCTGCATTTGTATTCCCTGTTCTGACAGTTCTAACTCTGTCTGTTTCTCCCATCTCGTGACTTTTTCTCCCATGTCTAACCATTTCCCATTTTTGTCCTTAGTTAAGCTAACATGTGGTAACCGATTAGATTTGTAAAGTGCAAAGAACTCCTGGGGCAATGAACAGCTGACTACACTGTTCCCTTCTGTGTCCCAGTACAGATTACGTAATATCAATCTGTTCGCATGATTTCTAAACAATTCTTGCTCATATTCCTTATCAGGTCCTGGTGTGTTATAATAATACAGAGTACAGTGCAACAAATGTTGTCTATCAATGTCAAGGGAGGGGAACTTGCTGATGGCTATGTTCATCAACTCTTCGGTCACCGCCCCTGGACCAGTCGTAACCAAGTCCTGGCTGTACCAATAAATCATTTCACCCTCCAAATGCACTGCAAAGGTATCAATTTGTCGCTGTGCTTCCATACCCTGCATAGTCGGAACTACTGCTATACCAAATAGCTGCATAAGGTCTCTGCCCAAGAGGTTTACTGGGCATTTTGCAGAAACAACAATTTTGCTTTTCTGGGTCAATCCTGAAACAGGATCAGTTATCACAATATTATGGGAGAGGGGCTCCCGATACAGCTGTCCATTAGCTGCTTTCACTAATATGTAATCAGGTGACTCTGAATTCTCTGGCAGGTTGGAGGGATGTATCAGGGTCTGTGATGCCCCTGAGTCACACAAGAATCTGACTTCCCTCCCTTCTACCAGGAGTGTAACTTCTGGTTTTGTGTCTGCTAAATAGAGCTCTAAACTCAATAAAGCCAAATCCAATATTTCATTTTCTTCACTATCCGTGACTTCTTGCACTTCCTCAATTTCTTCTGCCACATTCTCTACTCCCTCTTTCACATTCTCATTCGTCCCTTCTCTGCTATCCCCTTCTAGTGATTCCTGACTATCATATAGTCAGTCCTCATCCTCCTTATCTTCCGTGGTTGCTTTCTTGTTTTTCTTGCAATCCCTTGCCAAGTGTCCCTTCTTACTGTATTTAAAACATTCACCCCTTTTCTTTCACCCTTCAAAGTCCTCTGATCGCTGATCAGATTGTTTGTTTCCCTGGGTATTTCTCTTGCCCTTTTTCCCAGACTGTACTACATATACTTCTGCTCCATCTTCTACAGAAAATACTTGGGCTTTCTTTTTCTTTTTGCTATTAAAATGCCTTTCAGCATGCCTAGCATATTCAAGTAACGACTGTAACCTGCTTTTACGATGATCATCCATGTGCTTTGTAATAAAGCTGCTTATAGGTGCAATACTGCCTTTCAAAAATGCATTCTTTAACTGCTGCTCATATGGGGAATCGTGTGTCTGATCTTCAGGAACCTGCATTCCACAATGTTTATTAAAACATTCTAATAGTCTGGTATAATATCGGTCAATAGCTTCACCTTCCTGTTGGATGCATTGATTAATGCAAGTCCAGTCTGCCCTAGGCTTCCTTTTCTCAGAGATGCGGTCTGTAAGACCTTTCACTCTGTTGTCTAATTCTGCGCTGCTATGTGGGAGGGGCCTGAGCGCAGCATCACGGGGATTCCAGTTGCCACTAATCATGTGCCAATCTGGTCCCACAGTTTGTCTGACTACTTTTTCTACCTCTTCTCCGTTTAAATTATAACTTAGCCTCATTCCTTGCAAATCTTCTAAGAACTTTCTAAAATTAACTTTTGGATGGGGAATTCCCTCAGTGGCTTTCCGGATGTCTTCCAGAGTCCAGGGTCTATACACTAGAATAGTTGGGTCATGACCTTCTTGCCCTGCCTGAGGATTAGGTACTTCTATAAGTGGGCATATTTCTTCTTCACTCATAAACCATGAATTTCTACCCATTTGCTATAACTCAATGTCCCCTTTTGAGTTTCCTGCCCGTGTTCAAGACCTGGTCTCGACGGGATCTCTAATAAACGGTTCCGCTTTTGTAGTGTCTCTACTTACAGTGACAGCAGGATATCGCAGAGGTGGACTAACTTGTTCACTTGCCTGATATTCTGGTAAGGGAGGTGGAGGGGCCGACGCTATTACTAAATTATTGTCCTTCTTATCTAAAAACATTGCTTTTGAATTATTACTCTTTTGTTCCATTCGGTTTACTTCCTCAATCCACCTGTGTGCCTGAGGAATTCCTAATTGACGCTTTTTACTCGACCTCTAGAATTGGTTTTAAGCTGTTTTACAAGTTCGACAAGTGAGGATTTTTCTAGTTTACCATCAAATTCATACTTATTAACCCATTTTGAGTAGTATTTAATATCAGCACACTGTGACTGCATGTATTTAGCGTCTTCAGTTAACGGCAGATTTTGGGACCTTTTTTACAATCATTACACATTTTGTTCTACCCTTTCAATCGTTACGTAACTCCTTATTTTTAACGTGGTACCACAGATGTTTTTGTAGTCTCTTCAGAATGACTGCCTACCTGCTCTGTTTCCCTGATCTATGACAAGACAGTAATCTTTCTGTCCCTGGCTTATAAACAAAGTCTTAACAGAACAAATACAAATCTAGTCCCTGATCTAAAACAGAAAAAGAAGGTAGATTCACCTTACCTTAGCCTTCGTGATTGATCACCTGGTACGAGTAAACCCATCCTTCAGTCACTGATCAGAAAGTGTCTGGCCTCTTTTGTACGGCAATTCAGTCGGAGGGCTTTTCAAATAAGAAGAACCGATGTGGTTTCTTCCCCGTACGGTTTCAAGCCACCTGGCCTGTCTGATTAGAGGCGAAGTGAGGGTTTCTGGTCCAAAGGACCAATCCGTCAAAGGAAAAAACTTCAAAGACCAATACATGTAAGGTTCAGTTAAGGCACTTTTAATTGACTTGCCGCAAGGAGACAAAAACATGCAAATACAAGGATTTGTCTAACTACTAACAGGAAGTATGCTTATTCTTATACTATTTTACAAGACATGGCCTTCTAAGCTGACGTAATCAAACACAACTTTTAGCATTGTTCTACAGCAGATGTTGCTCAGATTTTCTGCTGACATGACTAGATTTGTGAGAAACTTTTGAGAAAAACAACCTGGCCTTGGTGACCATTAATCCGTTTACAAGTGTCTATTGTACAGTGTTACATTTCAAGGTACTCTTCTAACTCAGATACAAGCAAATGCTGATTGCAGTTCATATTTTCAAGCAGGCTTTGTACTAATTATCTGTAACTTCTACAGCTGTGTATTTTCTCACAGCACAACGGAACTTCTTGTCTAAGTTTCATACAAGTAGTATTGTTCTATTCATTATTTTCCTAACGCAAGCAGAAATCACCTGCTTCTCAGTAAATTTCCAAGGCACAAGCAAGATTTTAGCTAACAATACAAGGTCAGAAAGCAACTGCAGTTTGTACAGATTTATGCAGTATGAAATAGAATAAATGTGTTAACCCTTTTCAAGCTCTAAATGCACTAAGCATATTGCTAATACACACATTAATACATATTTTTCTAACAAAATTCCAAATTGTCCACATCATGCAGAACTGTTGTTGTACAAAAAATGGAGAGCTATGATCCTTTCCTACACCCATTCTGCACATCCCTACCTGCCTTTCACATTGTTTTCCCCATACTTGCCCCCATTTCACCACTTTCCTATCACCCGTTTTTCTTTTCTTTAGCACAAACCCACTTAAACATGCTTAAAGCTGCTTAAAACTGCTTTAATCACCTTATATGTTCCTGATACTGTTATGCACATTAGCAAAATATTCACCCATGTCAAGTCTTGAACCCAGGACCCTGTCAACTACAGGATAGTGCATTAGCTGACTAGGCCATCCAGCTCTGATAAATCACATGTGTTTCTATAAACATATCCAGTGCACAGCCAAATATATGTCGATGGATGTACGTGAGGCCTATGATAGAAGGTACAGGTCACAACTGCACAGACTGTTGCAGAATGTCCACAATTGTGCCACCTACTTTTGGCACGGTTGTCACAAAACCTATTCTGTGTGCTGATGTACTGGAGAATTTACCTGCCTGGGCTACATGATCCGAGAGCTCTTCAATGTCTCTTTTTATGTAGTCCAGGGAGGTACATCTCAAGTCATTCACTCCAACATGGACAATGACAGAGTCATATTTGTACTTGTTGTGGTGTGACTTGAGTGCATGCATTATGTGGCGGATCCTGGCACAAGACAGGCAGCTGACTGTAATTTTCTCCTTGTTCAACCTGGTGAGAGGGACATCAGTGTGCCGGACTATAGAGTCACCTATGACTAAAGTATTAGGTACATTGTCTTGCCTTAGGGGCTGTTGCTGGGTGGCACACTGGTGTTGTGAACTATGTGACACTTTGGTTGTGATTGGTGTTTCTTTGCATTTCAGCTTCAGAGGTCCTTGTTGCTTGGTTAGGTTACAGTTAAGGGCCTCTGCATATGTGGATTTAGTGTTGCTATATGTGGGTGTTGGTGGTGTGGGTTTAGAAGGGCTATGTGTTGCTTGAGGTGTAGTGTTTGGCTATGTAAGTGCATCTCTCACAGGTTGTAATGTTGGGTGGTAGGAGGAGCGGGTTGTCTGTGTACATGAGGCAATTGCTGCATTGCCCCAGTATGCCCAGATGCACCAGGTGGACAGGAGAAATCACTGGAAGCTGACCCTTGGACATGCCTGGTTTGGTGTTTTTTTTTTTTTTTTGTAAAGTACAGGAGCTGTTTTCCCTTACCTTAGCAAGGTACTTTGCAATTATAGGCTGTTTCATGCCTACTGTTATTTTCTCCTTATTAACAAGGAGAGTTGAGTGTTTAAATCAGTTTAAGGCTTCCTAGTGCTTTCCAGCAGGTATTAGAGAAAGTGCTAGTCACAGGGATGCTTAAAGGTAAGATGAAAAAAAATGCACACTGCAGTGTGCACTAGAAAAGTTAGATGTGAAAGTAGGTAACTTAAGTTTTACCTGTTTAAAAAGTTAAGGTTTAGTGGAGAGTTACTATTTTTAAAACAGCAAGACGGATTGAAAGGGGTGGTCACTTTTGTATTCTGGTACTATGGAATACAGTGGGATGGCCAATAAATTTAAATAGTTGAAGGGGAGGGATTTCAAAAGTGATGGTTTTTGTGATTACTCACACAAGCCAGTGAAAGCAGAGAGGAAATGAGATATGTGGTCAGATTAACATAAGAGGCAGGCAACTAGAAATACAGTGGTATTTAACAAGACAAAAAACTCTGACTGACTCAGAAGAGAGAGAGCTGTGGTCTCTTTTGAAGTTTTAATATGCTGTTAAAGCAGAATGCAAGTAAAACACAAGATAAAGAAAACAAACCACAGTATTCAAAATATAGAAAGGCAATAAAGTAATACAAAATACAAAAAATAAAAGCAAACTAACCTCTCCTTCACAGCAAAGTGTAGCAGAGTCTGGATGAGCCTTTCTGGTAAAGCTTTGAAATGTTTTATTTTACCCCTTAAATAGAAGGTTTAGTTCCTAGCTCCACCCCCTCAGTTATCAAATTATTAACCTTTAGTGACCTCTTCTATCTTATGAATGAGTCCTTAATTGATCAGTTCTAATTTCTGCCTGACTCAGAAGAGAGAGAGCTGTGGTCTCTTTTGAAGTTTTAATATGCTGTTAAAGCAGAATGCATGTAAAAAATTATGAGATGGGTTGCCAATTGGCTCACGAATAGAACCCACATGGTGAAAGTTGCAGGCTCTAGGTCCGACTCTAAACCAGTTACAAATGGCATCCCCCAGGGCTCAGTCCTGGGACCCCTCCTGTTCGGTATATACTTCTCAGAGGTACAGGCAAGCACAGGAGGACTATGGTTGACCAAGTTCACAGACGACTGCAAACTAGAGGCCATAATTGATTCTCCAGCTGATACAGACATCCTCCAGAAGGGTCTCACTGAGATGGATTCCTGGTGTCAAAATTATGGCCTCAAGCTAAATGCTAAAAAGTGCATAGTCATCCACTTTGGAAAAAACAAAGTACCCGCAAACTACCACATATATAGTAGTCCCCTAAATACAGAAAATGTAATAAGGGATCTGGGAAACCAAGTAGATAGTAATCTCTCCTTTGATAATCATATTGCCAAGGTGGTTAGAAAATCCTTCTATGTGGCCCACCTAATCACAAAAGAGTTCGCATCTAGAACAAAAGAGGTTATTGTGCCCCTTTACTCATCACTCATCAGACCCATCATAGAGTACAATGCCCCATTTGGAATTTACCTTACAAGACACCTGAAACAGCTGGAAAGACCACAGAAGTATCTCGCCAAGAGGATTACTGGCCTCAAACATATGCCCTATGCAGCCCAACTGAAGAAACTCCAGCTGTACTCAGTTGCATACCGTTTACTCAGAGGTGATCTCTGCCTAACATACAAGGCCATATCCAACTCAGAATTGATGGACATCCTCCACCTAAAAAAAAACAAATCCCCAAGAGCAACACTCTAGGGATCTAAACCTCACCACAATGATAAATAGGACGTGCTGGAGGGATAGATTCCTGTCCCAGAGACTCCCCATGCTTTGGAACAGGATTACAATCTACATTAGGCAGAGCCCCTCACTAACACTCTTCAAGAGAAACCTTGATGAGTGGATGGGAAACAGAAAATTTACCCCGGGGATCACTGCAGTGGCTCTGCTGGACAGAGGCACAGGGAACTAAAGGCTCTGCTGGACAGAGGCACAGGGAACTAATCTAAGGGGATGGCGAAAGCCAACACATTCTGGCTAGGCTTATAGATGCCCTCGGGCAGCTAGCCTAGTACTTACCTATGAACCTATGTCGACACCTACAAGGAGGATACCCTACAGCACATTTGCAGTGCTGTCTGTAATTGTGTCACACAGATGTTGCTGGACTATATCCATACACCTGCAATACCACTCATCTGTTTGTCAGATGGTGGCTGTATGACATGATACTGGAAGGTTGCCCACAGGGGACACACCACAGTAGATGGCTGTGATGGGTGTGGACACATAACAATGCAGTCCATCACAGCATACAAGGCTATAACTGGTATACCTATGATCATACAAGGTTCATAGGTTCATAGGTGTTTACTAGGCTAATGACCACAAGGGCCTTTTTACTCCTAGCCATGCATCCCAAATCTCTGACAGGTTCTGCTACCTATGATAAGTGTAAGCATGGGCCTGGGAGATTAACTATTTATGGGTTACCTGTGTCCATTAGAGACATAGGTGCCAAACCAGGGATGAATTTCTGGTTTCCTATCCAATTGTCCAAGTTGAACTTTAATTGGGTGTGGGAGGAACTCTATTCATATGGATGGGGAGCTTGTTCCATAGACAGGGTCGTCTCTGGGGCACATACCTATCTCTCTAGCAAGTCCTATTTATATCACATGCATGGTTTAAATCTTTAGAATGGGTAATTCTGGTGCTGATTGTTTTGTGGATATGCATGATGTCCATCAGAGTGGGATCTGATAATGCTCTGTATGCCAGACATAGATCTCCCCTCAAAAGCCTGTAGGAAACAAAATACAGAGATAAGGCCTTGAGGAAGTCTCCATAGGGCATATAATTTAAACCCTGTATTCTTTTTGTGAGGAACCTCGGAGGACATTCCAATTATTGGGTATGCCTGGTTAGGTACATACCAAAGGGGGAATTGTACTCAGTGATAGGTCTGATGAATGATGGTTATTAGGCTATTGGCCCTGAGGCCCTCATAAATCTAGCCAGGAGTTTAGCCCATGTGTATTCAATTCAGCACCCAATGGCCCAGTCCAACAGAGACACGGGTGGTATCCCAAGGGTGTCTATCCTATTAACCATCCAGTTATCCAGGTTTCGCTTGAAAAGATATAAAGAGGTACTCTGTCTGATGTGGACAGGGTGTCCATTCCACAGGTGGGTGAGTGTTTGGGACACACATCTGACCTGCCAACAAGTCCTGTTGATGTTACAGACCATGGTGAGGGTGTGTGTGTGAGTTAATAGAGTGGAGCTTATCTTGCAGTTGTGCAGCAGTCCCATCAAGGTGGAGTCCATGATCACCTTGTATGCCAGACAGAGATCACCTCTGAGGAGTCTGTATGAAACTGGGTAGAGGAATAGGCTTATAGTCTATCTGTGTATGGTAGCTCTTTGAGGCCCTGGTATTCCCTCATGAGGAACCTCTGTGATCTCCCCAGCTGCTACTTGTGCTTTGTGAGGTGCATGACGAAAGAGGCATTATACTCAATAATGGGCCTTATTAGGGGGATGACAGGGATGTTATGAACCCCATGTAACTGGATGACATACCCTTATGTATGAGGTGGGCCATGTAGAAGGATTTCCTTACTAAGGAAGCAACATGATGGTGAAATGTCATGTTGCCATCAACCTGTGTGCACAAATCACTCTCAACTGATTGTGTGCTTAGGATGTTGTTAGTACTGTGATAATATGTGGGGACATCACTCTCCCCAAAGGGAATGACACTGCATTTTGTGGTATGCAGCCTGAGGCCATGTTTCTGGCACCAGTCATGTGTCTGCATGAGACTCTGTTGGTGGATGTCTACATCACTAGGGAATGTGGTGACAGCACCCAGCATGCATTCTTCTGCATACATGGTCAGCCATAGCCCACTGTTTGTGCCCTGCACCTCAGAAAAGTAAATCACATGTAACAGAGGCCCAAACACAGAACACTGGGTTACGCTGCTAGTTATGGGTCAACAGCTTGAGGTAGCTTCCCCTATGTAGACTTGGTGGGTTCTGTCAGTGTGCCAGTGTGCTACCCATCTGGTAGCATATGGACTGATGCCTAGTTGGGAGCATATATCTATTATGTGCAAGTGGGGGAATACTGTCAAAGTCTTTGGCCAGGTCAAGCTAGGCAGTGTGCAATGTCTCCCTATCATCCATGGCTTTGGTAACTGTGTCATAGAGGTTAACCAAATGTAACAGACATGATCCCCCCTTGACAAAGCCTGTCTGTGCATGATCGAATGTGTGGAGGTCACCATTGTCCTTGTTAATGAGGTTCATTATAAACTGTTCCAATGGCCTTGCTGATCAACCTAGTTAGGCTGATGGGACTATAATGTGCCAGATTGGTGGACGCCCCACCTTTGTGTAAAGGGGTGACAGTGAGTGTCCTCCACTTGGCCGGGACAAAGGCGGTATTCAGGCTTTCGTTGACTAAAGTGCCTTCTGGTGCTGCAAGGTCATGCTTGGGTTCATGTAGGATGCATCCTGTGATGTGCTGGGCTCCCATGGCGGCTGTATACCATGAAGAAGAGATGGCAGTGATGACCTGTTCCCTACATAAAAGGGGGAAGGGGGCAGGTATTGGGGATGCCTTGATGTACTGATGGAGGTACAGGGGGTGAAGCTTACACTGACTCTGTCAGGCATCAAGCATGCTACACCTACAGCACTTGTATATCTGGTTTCCTTGACCACCACTACTGAGCAGATCTGAGCTCTTCCTTTGATGCTGCAGAGATATGTGAAGAAGATGTGATTGTCTGTAGTGGATGTCACCAATGTGGGCTCAGGGTTTGCTTTGCAGGATTCCAGTAGTGCCCTTATTTGCTTGTGCAGGCTATGGAGACATTGCTTCAAATTGGGTACCTGCACCTTCTTTGTCTCAGACAGCAGTATGTCATCCCTGTTATAGGCACTATTTATTGCAGATGTCCACCACAAAGGTTTATGTATCCTTGCAGAGGATGATGTAGTCTTCTCGGGTATAACTGACTGCATGCATGTATACAAATGCACAGATAGCACTTTTGTGTATTTTTGGATATTAGTGCCAATTCCTACAGAGGAGTTGGGGGCTGTGAAGCTGTTTATAACATCCCTCAGGAGGCTGTAGTCAACTATGGAGTTGTTTGCATGCCTGACCCAAGCTAGATGGGTATTGTGGGAGATGGTGACTGCAAATGTGACCACTTTATGGTTGATTTGACCATGGATGAGAATACTGTAGGGATGCTGCAGTGGTTACCCATTTTGTTTAATATCAACTCCAGCAGACCGTCACCTCATGTGGGGAAAGCACCTAGCTGCTCCACGGTGTTTGCATTTCCACTGTTGATGGATCTCTGGGCATTTGTGTGTTGGCATGAGTATGTCTTACAATGTATATTAGGGTAGTTAAAGTCACCCAGGATCAGGGTACAGACTTGAATCCTGATAGAGTTGATCAGGTCCATATAGGCAGACTGGCCTTCATGGTCACATGTGGGGGCCAGTAGTTACTAATGCTTTGACTAGGTGTCTTTGCAATGGTTAACTGTCCCTGCAGTGTCCCCTGTGCATCTTACTGTTTGAACAGCCTGGAAGTGTGCATGTCTTTCATATATAGTGAAACCCCCCCACATCCCATGGTTTTACTGCCCACACCTTGGGGTATGACCGTATAATAGGACCATGTAAGACTGGGGTGCTGTCAGCAGCATTGAACCATGTGTCTGTGACTGCACACATGTCAGCATTTCCCAGGGTTAAGACTGCTTGCAATGAGCATAGATTCATGTTTAGACTCCTAGCATGTAGCAGCATGGCCTTCAATTTGTGATGTGCTGGCAGTTGTATGTTGATAGTATTAACCTCACCATTTTTCCTAATAAAGGTACTATGAGGGTGGCAAGAACCATTGCCAAATGCCTGAAGGCCAGTTAAGACAGATGGAGGCCTTCTCTGGCAAATCATCGTGGTCTGTTGATCATATCATCCCAAGCCGTCAGGTACTTAATCGCCCTGCAATGGCATCTGAAACCAAGCCAGTTGGTAAGGTCAGTCATTTCCTGATTGTATTGTGGCATCATTCTGTGTGACAGCAAAATGCTGCATAAGGCTAGGGACATACTTGCCTGGGACACATAATCAGATTTCTCAATCATGTCTCATTGCATATAGTCCAGGGAGGTATGTTTCGTGTCAGGCATGCCAACATGGACTGCGACAGACTCTTAACAGTACCTGTTGTTGAGAGACAGCAGTGCGTATGTGATATGTCAGATTCTGGCACCTGATAGACAAGTCCCATCAAGGTGGAGTCCATGATCACCTTGTATGCCAGACAGAGATCACCTCTGAGGAGTCTGTATGAAACTGGGTAGAGGAATAGGCTTATAGTCTATCTGTGTATGGTAGCTCTTTGAGGCCCTAGTATTCCCTCATGAGGAACCTCTGTGATCTCCCCAGCTGCTACTTGTGCTTTGTGAGGTGCATGACGAAAGAGGCATTATACTCAATAATGGGCCTTATTAGGGGGATGACAGGGATGTTATGAACCCCATGTAACTGGATGACATACCCTTATGTATGAGGTGGGCCATGTAGAAGGCTTTCCTTACTAAGGAAGCAACATGGTGGTGAAATGTCATGTTGCCATCAACCTGTGTGCAGAAATCACTCTCAACTGATTGTGTGCTTAGGATGTTGTTAGTACTGTGATAATATGTGGGGACATCACTCTCCCCAAAGGGAATGACATTGCATTTTGTGGTATGCAGCCTGAGGCCATGTTTCTAGCACCAGTCATGTGTCTGCATGAGACTCTTTTGGTGGATGTCTACATCACTAGGGAATGTGGTGACAGCACCCAGCATGCATTCTTCTGCATACATGGTCAGCCATAGCCCACTGGTTGTGCCCTGCACCTCAGAAAAGAAAATCATACATAACAGAGGCCCAAACGCAGAACACTGGGTTACGCTGCTAGTTATGGGTCTACCGCTTGAGGTAGCTTCCCCTATGTAGACTTGGTGGGTTCTGTCAGTGCACCAGTATGCTACCCATCTGGTAACATATGGACTGATGCCTAGTTGGGAGCGTATATCTATTATGTGCAAGTGGGGGAATACTGTCAAAGTCTTTGGCCAGGTCAAGCTAGGCAGTGTGCATTGTCTCCCTATCATCCATGGCTTTGGTAACTGTGTCATAGAGGTTAACCAAATGTAACAGACATGATCCCCCCTTGACAAAGCCTGTCTGTGCATGATCGAATGTGTGGAGGTCACCATTGTCCTTGTTAATGAGGTTCATTATAAACTGTTCCAATGGCCTTGCTGATCAACCTAGTTAGGCTGATGGGACTATAATGTGCCAGATTGGTGGACGCCCCACCTTAGTGTAAAGGGGTAACAGTGAGTGTCCTCCACTTGGCTGGGACAAAGGCGGTATTCAGGCTTTCGTTGACTACAGTGCCTTCTGGTGCTGCAAGGTCATGCTTGGGGTCATGTAGGATGCATCCTGTGATGTGCTTGGCTCCCATGGCGGATGTATACCATGACGATGAGATGGCAGTGATGACCTGTTCCCTACATAAAAGGGGAAGGGGGCAGGTATTGGGGATGCCTTGATGTACTGATGGAGGTACAGGGGGTGAAGCTTACACTGACTCTGTCAGGCATCAAGTATGCTACACCTACAGCACTTGTATATCTGGTTTCCTTGACCACCACTACTGAGCAGATCTGAGCGCTTCCTTTGATGTTGCAGAGATATGTGAAGAAGGAGATATGATTGTCTGTAGTGGATGTCACCAATGTGGGCTCAGGGTTTGCTTTGCAGGATTCCAGTAGTGCCCTTATTTGCTTGTGCAGGCTATGGAGACACTGCTTCAAATTGGGTACCTGCACCTTCTTTGTCTCAGACAGCAGTATGTCATCCCTGTTATAGGCACTATTTATTGCAGATGTCCACCACAAAGGTTTATGTATCCTTGCAGAGGATGATGTAGTCTTCTCGGGTATAACTGACTGCATGCATGTATACAAATGTGCAGATAGCACTTTTGTGTATTTTTGGATATTAGTGCCAATTCCTACAGAGGAGTTAGGGGCTGTGAAGCTGTTTATACCATCCCTCAGGAGGCTGTAGTCAACTATGGAGTTGTTTGCATGCCTGACCCAAGCTAGATGGGTATTGTGGGAGATGGTGACTGCAAATGTGACCACTTTATGGTTGATTTGACCATGGGTGAGGATACTGTAGGGATGCAGCAGTGGTTACCCATTTTGTTTAATATCAACTCCAACAGACCTTCACCTCATGTGGGGAAAGCACCTAGCTGCTCCACGGTGTTTGCATTTCCACTGTTGATGGATCTCTGGGCATTTGTGTGTTGGCATGAGTATGTCTTACAATGTATATTAGGGTAGTTAAAGTAACCCAGGATCAGGGTACAGACTTGAATCCTGATAGAGTTGATCAGGTCCATATAGGCAGACTGGGCTTCATGGTCACATGTGGGGGCCAGTAGTTACCAATGCTTTGACTAGGTGTCTTTGCAATGGTTAACTGTCCCTGCAGTGTCCCCTGTGCTTGGAAGTGTGCATGTCTTTCATATACAGTGAAACCCCCCACATCCCATGGTTTTACTGCCCACACCTTGGGGTATGACTGAATAATAGGGCCATGTAAGGTTGGGGTGCTCTCAGCAGCATTGAACCATGTGTCTGTGACTGCACACATGTGAGCATTTCCCAGGGTTAAGACTGCTTGCAATGAGCACAGATTCATGTTTAGACTCCTAGCATGTAGTAGCATGGCCTTCAATTTGTGATGTGCTGGCAGTTGTATGTTGATAGTGTTAACCTCACCATTTTTCCTAATAAAGGTACTATGAGGGTGGCAAGAACCATTGCCAAATGCCTGAAGGCCAGTTCAGACAGATGGAGGCCTTCTCTGGCAAATCATCGTGGTCTGTTGATCATATCATCCCAAACTGTCAGGTACTTGATTGCCCTGGAATGGCATCTGAAACCAAGCCAGTTGGTAAGGTCAGTCATTTCCTGATTGTATTGTGGCATCATTCTGTGTGACAGCAAAATGCTGCATAAGGCTAGGGACATACTTGCCTGGGACACATAATCAGATTTCTCAATCATGTCTCATTGCATATAGTCCAGGGAGGTATGTTTCGTGTCTGGCATGCCAACATGGACTGTGACAGACTCTTAACAGTACCTGTTGTTGAGAGACAGCAGTGCGTATGTGATATGTCAGATTCTGGCACCTGACAGACAAGTAACTATGACCTTCCCCATATACAGCTTGGTGTCTCACAATGGAGCCTGCTATGACTAATATGTTTGACTAATGGTGATGACTTTGTGGCTGTGGATCACAGGTGTGCAGCTATGCATGGTATGTGCTGTGGAGAGCTGTGGAGTTCATGTGTGTCTTTGCCTCATGGTTTCCTTTGTGGATGTGTATGTTGAGAACTTCCTCATATGTGGGTGTATGTTGTGTAGGTGTGGGTGGTGTGTGAGGTGTACTGATTGTGTCAACAACCTGTTCAGTGCCAGATATGCAGGCTTGAGAGGGAGATAGCATGGAATGTAGGTTTCTAATGTCATTGCATCTCTCACACATTGTGTTCCTTGTTGGTGTTTGTAGATGGCTGTCCATGTGCATGAGACAGTTGCTACACTATCCCAGGATGTCCATATCAACCAGACTGGCAGGGGAAACTATAGGACATTATCAAGTCATATTTTCCAGAATCTGAGGGAGGAAGACCTACAGGGTGGGCCTATAGCCCAGGTGTTTAAAACACAATTAGGAGGCTGACACTACTGCATACACTGTAGACAGGCTATAATCAAGCTTTAATAGGTGCAACTGAAAAGGTGCAGTTGAACACCTTAGAGAACATGCAGTAAGATGCAGGAAACAGCAAGATCAGGTGAGTAATGCATGATGTATTGGCAATATGTTGCTGATAGCCACATACATACTGTGGTGAGAGATGGTGGGGTATGATGTGGTAGTTAGCGGAGGATAGTGCTGGCAAATGTGGATTTGCAGGGTGTGCACATAATGGAAAGCAATGTATGTGGTCCTATGATGTGTTCACCTCTTCTTGTCTTTCAGGAGTGATGTACAGATGTAGGAACCCACCATTTTCAGCAGTGGAGAATGATGCCATAGTTGACTGACTGAGACTCCATCACCAGATCCTGCTGTTGAGGAGTTGCCATAATCATCAACAACATGCTGCACTGTGGGCAGACCTTGTGTCATCTGTAAATCACGTTGGGCTACAGGAAAGCAGCTATGAGCAGATCTGACACTGGGACACTGTTATGATAAATAATGCATGGCAAAGGGCCACAGCTGTGGCCAGGGACCATGCTGGCACTGGTGGAGGGCCTGCAACACAACAACCACTCTCAGTCACAGAACAGTTCCTGGCAAACCTGGGTTTGGCCACCAGCTCACAAATATCCATCACCCCATATGTCATGGAGGTGGGTGGCACAGCTTCCACAGCAGAGAAGCATCCAGGTAAGCTTCCTGTGGTCATCACTGAAATACTGTAGCAGTCATAGTGGCATCCTTTGCATACCTGTACATGGATGTCAGGTCAATGTATATTTGGGGAGCTTGTAATGCACACATAGTGTGAATGTCAGCAATGTGGGCAGTATCACAGCTCATAGTGTACATGTTGATATATGCACATATTATCCTGTACCAATGCCACATTCATGTCTGCTGATGATACCTCTCCCCCACAATTCCATAGGTACCCCTGGTGTGGCCGGAGTCCAACATCCTGTAGCCAGTAAGTGTTTTGTTATGGCTCATCTCTACCACAGGCATGTTAAGGGCTGCCAGTTTTGCCGTGGACAAAACTGTGAAGCTTAGCCATATTGCAATACTTGTATGTTCACTTGTGGAGGAGTTTGCTGCAGTGCATTACATTGGTAATCACAGTAGGATATTTGCAGGAGATGTAACATATTTGCACATTTTTTGTGAAGGTCTAGGCAGTCTGGTATAAAGCGGGGCATTAGTATGGTGGAAACGGGTGCACTGTGTTTTAGGTGAAGGTCCATCATATACACTAACATGTTGCTAATCTCACAGGTGTATAGCACTGGCAGCATTAACTGGATGTAGCTGCACTTCATGTTGTAAAGGGGCTGTCTTGTCTGTGTCTGTTGTGGTCTGCTACTGTGTTGTTAAAGGGATCAGTAATAAGGTATGGTATGTAGAATGCATTGTGGCACCTCACCTATATGTGTGTGTGTGGATCAGCAGGCATAATAGTGCAGGAATTAATGTAGTAATGTTGTCTTCCTCCTCACAGGTGACCACAGGGGTTGTAGTTTGTCCCCCTCACAATTTGATGTCAATGTCTCATTGGACCCTGATGATGATGGCAGCCATAGTGAGTTACAGGAGGAGTTGTTGGGGGCTCAATATGTCCCATGGGGGTGACATCCCACTTCCTCCCTCAATATCCTCCCACACAGTCAGTATGCCCATACATACCCAGTCCCCTATGGCCAGAGATATTCGACAGTCAGAGGGTGGCGGAATCAAACAGGAGAGTGTGGTTACTATGGCATCTGTGACTGTAGACAGTAGCCATAGCCAGACAGCTGGTGAGGTTCCACACAGGCAAATTGACAAGGGTGCTCAAAGGAGGACTGCTGCCCATCCACCAGCTGTCAGAGGTGTCACATCACGTGTCACCCAATGTATGTTTCAGTCCATCATGGAGGCACAGGCACATTCTGAATCCAACACTAGAATGATGTTCAGGATCATGGGTGCATCACTGCCTGGCATCCATGGCTCCATCTACGGCATTGGTGATGCCTTACATCACTTTGCCGATGTAGTGGACAGACGGTGGGGTGAGACATTGTCTCCTTAAATGTGCAATGTCTCTGCTTGAAAATGTGGTGGGAATAGGGAATCAGACATGTAAACGTAGGTCAGCAACATCAGCTGAGAGCCCACGTGGCCATGCACAGTCATACTCCCATAGTGGCAGTACCACCAGCACTACTGAAAGGATGGTGCTGTCCACACCACAATGTGATAGGCCATGGGCACATGGTCCTGGGTGGTCCCATGAGGGACACAGACCCGGCAGGCACCAGTCACCATCAGCAAGTAATACCAAATCTGACACTGAGCATGGTGGTGCCAGTGCCACTCTTAGCAGAGCCAGTTCCCATGTCCATGGCTGGAGATGGTGAACTGTACATTCTGCCATGTATGGTCCACAGCTGTCCAATATACCCTCATGTAGGGCTAGCACATGTCTCAACTGTGCGCACACAGCTCCTCTCCATGGCCCAGCTGTCCAGCACACCTCCACATACACACACACACACACACACACACACACACACACACACACACAATGTCAACTATGTGGCATAGCCTAGGCCTTTGATAACCCCACACCACACCCTGCGCATGTGACGATACCTGTGCCACATCTCTGTCATCCATACTATCGATGCAGGAACATGCAAATATGTGTCTGATGCACAGGGTGACTATAGTACAGTTAATGGCAGTTTGTAGTGGAGAAGTGTTATGCCCTGTAAGGTTCTGTCTGCTGGCATGTGTCATGAGTACACATCAAAGTGTATGTACCTTTGTTTCATGATGCTGCATTGCTGTTAGTATTGCTGACTGACTATTGTCTCCCAGACCTTTTGCTGTTTCTGTTTCAGGTGTCTGTGTGTCTACACCGTGGGGACCTGTTGCCAATACAGTGTCTCAGGACAGCATGGTAGCAATGCAGATATGTGACTTTGCCAAGGTACGGCTGTATATGTGAATAGTTATCTAGGTGTGTATGTGTAGAACAGTGTGTCAGGCACAATGGGGCAGACATCGTAATCTTGCATGCATACCCCTTGACACTGCATGCTGCTCTTGATACATGTTACCTGGGAGTTCAGTAGGCTCATTGGTTCATAGGCTCATAGAAGGTTACTAGCATAATGGCCCTTGGTCCCTTATGAGGCTAGCCATTAGTTTATCCCCAACAGAATCATCAATCGGCATCTGTTGCCCTGTCATTGAGTGACCCAGGTGGGACCCTAGGGACAGATTTGTGGTGTTCCATCCACTTATCACAGTTGCACTTGAGGAAGGATCTGCATGGTACTCTATTTGATGTGTATGGGAAGTGCATTCCTGAGACAGAGCAGCCTCTGGGAGGCAAACCTGTCTCTTGAACAGGTTGTATTGATGTCATATATCAGATTCAGGCCTGTCATGCTGGTAATGTGCAAGGGGTTAGACTTACATATATGGGACAGCTGTTGAAGTGCACGGTCCAACATTGCCTTCTAGGCATGACACAGCCCACCTCTGGGCAACCTGTCCAATACCGAGTCGAGCACTACTGCTTCTAGCCTGTCTGCATGGGGCAGGTGTTGGAGTTCGTGGATCACTTTTGTGAGTATTACCATGGCCTTTCCAGTTGCTGCAGCTGTCTGGATAGGTACATACCAAACAAGGTGTTGTAGTAAATTATTGGTCTACTGACTGAGGACTACACAGAGGTAATGACCACTTTTTTCTGGATGCAATCCTTTTACCTATGAAGAGAACCATGTACAAGGCTTTTCTGACTGCTGCCGCTACATGATTGTTAAATGCAACATTGTTATCAACCTGAGCACCCAGGTCTCTCAACACAGGTTGTGTGTTTAGTGGGTCTCCATTGCTGTGGAAAACAGTGGGATCATGTCTTTGTCAAATGGTATTACGGTACAGTATTCTGCATTTAGCTTGAGGACAGGACCTTGGTACCAGTCCATACTTGATGTAAGACCCTAGTACAGTGCGTTAACATCATTTGGTGGGTCAGTGACAGACAGCACACAGCTTACAGTTGCCACAGCCTTGGTGAGTACCTACAAATGTCGGTGGTGGCAGTTAGCATTCATGCCTAAATACAGCTGAGTTATTTAGGGGCAGCAGCTACTCACAGGACCTCAACATGTACACATATTGCACACACATAGGCAAGACAGACCAGGGTTGCCACCTTATCAAATGCCCAATGTGGGACACTTCCTGTAGTATTGTGAAAGTTGCCAGGACAAACCATATCCATGGCAAGTGCAAAGGACAGGACTTCTCTTTTTTGCCAATATGACAACTTATTTTTGTAGCATTTGCCTAGATTATGGTATTTCTCATAACATTAAGGTGTTTCTGATGTAAAATGACTGCTTTATGCAACTATTACACAAAAGTAGGACATATTTGTGGTCCTACACTCTCAGGACATATGTATTGTTTGAGTTGTTTTCACAGGATACACCTGGCAAAATATGGACTGCAACCCACATGGTGGGACAGGTGGTAGCCCTAAGACAGTCACACTGCTGCAAAGGGATATATGGACACACACACACACACACACACACACACACACACACACACACACACACACACACACACACACACATGAACTGCCTTTGTTGAGAGTAGAACTCCTACCTGTCTAGGTTGTACATACTATAAAGCTGCATACATATTGCATACGACATGGTGCTTACATGTGTTTGCAGTGTCTGCCACTACTATTCAGGTGGATGACATCTGCAAGTGCTGTAAATATTGCCACTGGGGAGGTTAACAGGTTTGCACAGGCCATTAAAATGGTATAACTGTTACACACACTTACACTCACAGAGAGCCAGTTTTGATGTACACTATATTACTGCGTACTTACCCCATGAGCCATGGCGCTATTATGTTTAGAGAGTTACTAACTGTGCTTCTAAGGTGGATGACATCAGTAGGCCCTGAATAGGTTGCCAATGAGGAGGTTAATAGGTTTGCACAGGCCCTTAAAATGGTATAACCATTGCACACACAGGCAAGACATCCACACTGCTGAAGGGGATATACTTACACACACATACACACTCACTGAGTTGCCAGTTTTGAGATTAGAACCCCTACCTATCTATTTGTATATACTACAGTATTACGTACTTAACACGTGCCAGGGAGCTTATGTGTCTGAAGAATGTCTAACTGTGCTTCTGAGGTGGATGACATCAGCAGGCCCTGTAAAGTAAGCCAATAGGGGTTCACAGGTAGGCACAGGCCTTAAAATGTATTGGAATTGCACACACATAGGCAAGATGTACACACTGCTGCCAGGGGACCTACTTACACATGCACTCACTAATTTGCCATTGCTGTGAGTAGAATCCCTACCTAGCTAGTTGTATATACTATAGTGCTATATACCTATTGCATGTGCCACAGAGTTTATGTATCTGGAGCATGTCTGACTGTGCTTTCAAGGTGGATGACATCAGCAGGCCCTGTAAAGTAAGCCAGAGGAGGGGTTAACAGGTAGGAACAGCCCTTAAAATATGTTGGCATTGCACACACATAGGCAAGACATACACACTGCTGCAAGGGGATATACTCACACACACACACACACACACACACACACACACACACACACACACACTCACTGACTTGCCATTGCTGGGATTAGACACAATTCCTGTCTAGTTGTATATACTGCAGTGCTACATACCTATCACAGGCACCACAGAGAGTATGTATTTAGAGAGTGTCTGTCACTGCTGTTGGGGTGGATAACATCAGCAGCTGTTGACAGGGAGGCCACTGGTCACAGGGCCATAAAATAAGAGTCAATTGCACAGACATAGGCCTGTTGGGCATGTGTAAACTGTTGTATGTGGAATATCTACACAAACACCCACAAGGTGGCTGATGGGAGACTAGAACCCTTACCTACCTACTATTACACACTACAGCTCACAGTACTAATGGCACACACCACTGGTTACAACTGGTGTACAAGTTGCTGCAGCAATACATCACTCTATGTCTTTCTGTGTGCATCTCTCTCTTTCTCTCTGTCCACCTCTCTTTGTCTCTCTCTATATATGATATATATATATATATATATATATATATATATATATATATATATATATATATATATATGAACCTCTACAGATCCATATATATCTTATATGTAAACTGAAATTAAATCCTTAGACAAGGGTGAGGCTCCTCAGCTACAGCAACTATCAATGAATGTCAAAAAGCAAAACTGAATGAGGAAGTTGTCCATTTATTCAGAATAAATAAAATAATAAAAACAGGCAAATAAGAAAATCAGTAAAATCAAGTAAGCGCTTTCACATTCAAGTAAAATGCTTCTTCAGACTGTTGATTGTTGAAATCATTAGTTTATTTTAAATACCATGACAGATCATTGGCAAACCAATCATGCTTCAACCTCATAAATGTTAAATAATGAAAGAGTAGAATAAATGAAGCCATATTAATACTGGTTTCTTTAGTTTGTCATACATTCTTAATTTGTAAAACCTTTCAATTGTGTAAAAAAGCATGTGATATACACTAAATATCGACATCTAAATGCATATATAAAATATATAAAAATCTATATATAAAAAAATATATATATATATATATATATATATATATATATATATATATATATATACGGGGATATCTATATAAAATGCCTAAATAAATCTATAAATGAAACTTCCTATATGACTTCTATTAAAAAAACTTCTATTAAAAAGCTTCAATTTGAAAAAATGCATATAAAAAGACATGAATTTCCAATAAGTACATGAAATTACATTTCTTAAATTGTTTCAGAAAAAACATCTATTTACATATTGTATCATAATTCATAAAAATATATATATAGAGAGACATGGACAGGTTTGAAGGTATGAATATTTATCTAAAAGGTAATGTAGAGTGACAAGTGTAAATTACACATAACATTTATTTATTTTTAAGTGAAAAATATATTTATTTGAGAAATGTGTATTTATTTAATGTTTAAGATCTCCGGCTGCTAGAAAGGGTCTCAATGACACCCTGTCATTGAGTCCCGAGCCTCTATCTGCCTGTAGTCTTAATATCCACCTCATTTCTCTTTGTTCGGTGTAATTTTTGTAATTACCTAACCTGGAATTTCTATATCAATTCTAATATCATAAATTTAAAGCCATGTGTGGTACCCTTGTTTATAATATGTTTTGCTAGTGCATTGTTCTCATCCTCTTTATTAATTGCATATATGTGTTCCTTCACTCGTTCCCTTAAGGTTCTGTTAGTCATATCTACATAGAACGGATTACATTTGCTACAGGTGGCAAAGTAGATCAAATCACGTGTTTTGCAATCAGCATAAATGCTGAATTCCTATTCTTTTCCAGTATCTGGATGTACAAATTTGTAACCATTCAATATAAAGGAACATTGATTGCAACTCCTGCAAGACATCAAGAGGCCAATACAATAAGGAATGGAGAAAAAACAATAGGTATGAATAAACCAGTAATTTCATTTACAAATAATAATAAGAAGATTAAAGAAATTTTTATTAATAACTGGAACATATTGACTGTAGATGAGAAATTGAGCGCTATAGTAGGTGACCATCCTAGATTTACTTATAGAAACACGAAATCATTGAAACGCATGTTATGTTATGAAAACAATGAAAAGAAAACATCTAGATCTATTAGAAAAGGGACTTTTGCTTGCAGGCGTTGCAATCAATGTTCCTTTATGTTGAATGGTTACAAATTTGTACATCCAGATACTGGAAAGGAATATGAATTCAGCATTTATGCTGATTGCAAAACACGTGATTTGATCTACTTTGCCACCTGTAGCAAATGTAATCCGTTCTATGTAGATATGACTAACAGAACCTTAAGGGAACGAGTGAAGGAACACATATATGCAATTAATAAAGAGGATGAGAACAATGCACTAGCAAAACATATTATAAACAAGGGTACCACACATGGCTTTAAATTTATGATATTAGAATTGATATAGAAATGCCAGGTTAGGTAATTACAAAAATTACACCGAACAAAGAGAAATGAGGTGGATATTAAGACTACAGGCAGATAGAGGCTCAGGACTCAATGACAGGGTGTCCATGAGACCCTTTCTAGCAGCCAGAGATCTTAAACATTAAATAAATACACATTTCTCAAATAAATATATTTTCACTTAAAAATAAATAAATGTTATGTGTAATTTACACTCGTCACTCTACATTAACTTTTAGATAAATATTCATACCTTCAAACCTGTCCATGTCTCTATATATATATTTTTTATGAATTATGATACAATATGTAAATTTTTTTTTTCTGAAACAATTTAAGAAATGTAATTTCATGTACTTATCGGAAATTCATGTCTTTTTATATGCATTTTTTCAAATTGAAGCTTTTTAATTTAAGTTTTTTTAACAGAAGTCATATAGGAAGTTTCATTTATAAATTTATATAGGCATTTTATATAGGTATCCCCATATATATATATATATATATATATATATATATATATATATATATATATATATATATATATATTATATAGATTTTTATATAATTTTTATATGCATTTAGATGTTGATATTTAATGTTTCATTTATAGATGTATATAGGCATTTTATATAGATATCCCTGTATATATATATATATATATATATATATATATATATATATATATTTTATATAGATTTTTATTTATTTTTTTGTATGCATTTAGATGTCGATATTTATTGTATATCACATACTTTTTTACACAATTGAAAGGTTTTACAAATTAAGAATGTATGACAAACTAAAGAAACCAGTATTAATATGGCTTCATTTATTCTACTCTTTCATTGTTTAATATTTATGAGGTTGAAGCATGATTGGTTTGCCAATGAAATGTCATGGTATTTAAAGTAAACTAATGATTTCAACAGTCAACAGTCTGAAGAAGCATTCTACTTGAAGTGACCATCCTAGATTTACTTATAGAAACAATACTTGAATGTGAAAGCGCTTACTGGATTTTACTGATTTTCTTATTTGCCTGTTTTTATTATTTTATTTATTCTGAATAAATGGCCATCTTCTCATTGTCATGTTCGGCTGCCATTCAGTTTTGCTTATATCTTATATGTGCCACATACTGATAGCTAAGGGCAGTCATGTATGATGGGGATAGGGAGAGACAGTTAGGTATACATAGCTGTCTGTATGCACAGAGATACATGGACATCTCAGTTCTGTAGTCAGATGTGGCTTCAAACATGGGCTGACGTTAGCTAAGTGTAGGGGCATGCACTGTGTGACCACTGGTACTTACAAGTGGACTCCAGCTCAGCCCTAGCTGTACTCCAGTCCAGAATTGTGTGTGCTACAGCCAATAGGGTGCTGCACCTGATTACACAGTCCAGCACCTCCCCTGATATGATGCCCAAGGGATTCCCTGTGTGCTGTCCGTAATATCTGACTCATATCTAGGGTGTGTACCGACTGTATTAGACTGCACAGGGTTTTGCATCATATGTCTCATACGGTTTACATAGCGATGTGATTTCCTGGTACATCAGTGGCAGATCATTATAGATTGACATGAGGAACTGCTGACAGACATTGGGTTACTGACTCGAAACACTGCTGGGAACCCATGCTGCTACATGAACTGTTCCACTCTGCACTTTCTACATTTGTCAGACCAGTAGTTCCTCCTTCTCCTTATATGTGGACCTTTGTCCTGCCCTGCTCTAGTTCCTGGCTTTCTCCACAGTTGCTGCTCTATGTAGTTATAGGTATGCTGTGACTGGAGTATGTGATGTAACACCACACACAGGGTTACAGACCTCACACCTCTGACATTACCTGTTATGCAGGATGTCCAGTCTTGCCCCCACATGTCTGCTCTGGTCCTCAGATGGTTTGTGTTGTACTATTATTATACGTCTACATGGTGCCCATACCTCTCAACCTCTTAGAGCTAGAAATCTGGACAAAGCCATAAAAGTGGGACATAGGCACAAAGATAATGACAACTTTTTAATATTGCACTTACAAACTTAGTTGGTAGAATCACAGGTTTTGTATTAGCACAAATGTGCTGGTGGGTATGAAGTCTGCATCTCAGCTGTTGCACGAATGTGCTGGGGGGTATGAAGTCTGCATCTCAGCTGTTGCACGAATGTGCTGGTGGGTATGAAGTCTGCATCTCACCTGTTGCACGAATGTGCTGGTGGGTATGAAGTCTGCATCTCAGCTGTTGCACGCATGTCCTGGTGGGTATGAAGTCTGCATCTCAGCTGTTGCACGAATGTGCTGGTGGGTATGACGTCTGCATCTCAGCTGTTGCACGAATGTGCTGGGGGGTATGAAGTCTGCATCTCAGCTGTTGCACGAATGTGCTGGTGGGTATGAAGTTTGCATCTCAGCTGTTGCACGAATGTGCTGGTGGGTATGAAGTCTGCATCTCAGCTGTTGCACGAATGTGCTGGTGGGTATGAAGTCTGCATCTCACCTGTTGCACAAATTTGCTGGTGGGTATGAAGTCTGCATCTCAGCTGTTGCACGCATGTCCTGGTGGGTATGAAGTCTGCATCTCAGCTATTGCACGAATGTGCTGGTGGGTATGAAGTCTGCATCTCAGCTGTTGCATGAATGTGCTGGTGGGTATGAAGTCTGCATCTCACCTGTTGCACAAATTTGCTGGTGGGTATGAAGTCTGCATCTCAGCTGTTGCACGCATGTCCTGGTGAGTATGAAGTCTGCATCTCAGCTGTTGCACGAATGTCCTGGTGGGTATAAAGTCTGCATCTCAGCTGTTGCATGAATGTCCTGGTGGGTATGAAGTCTGCATCTCAGATGTTGCATGAATGTCCTGGTGGGTATGAAGTCTGCATCTCAGCTCTTATTATTCGCTCACTTCAACCTTTATTGATTTGTCAGAAACATGCAATGTTACGAAAAATGGACCATAAATATGAGGCAAAAATGTGGACATTCTGCGACACTCTCTACATTTGAGGGGTACGATGGTGCCCACTGACTTGTTGTAAGTACTGACACAGTTAGTGATCACCTTTACATCCTAGTGCTACTCTGAGTTATTACAACCTGCTGTTATACTAGCTGCTCTGTAGGTAACGCAGAGCTATCTGTGCCCCCCCATCCCTCCATTATCTCTGACTTTGTCCAGCTTTCCTGCAGTAACAAATAGTGACATATGGACAGTCTGTAGAACTCCTACCATAGATGTAGCTCACATGCAAAATAGTAGGCGCAACCAGTCTTAAACCATGATCACCATCAACCATGGCAATGTACTTAGCCTACTAAGCCATAAGAGCCACTGGACAGTGCAGTTTAATTCCTCACACTATCAATCACAGACATACAATGCACATCAATCCCTGAATATTGTGGAATTTCTACTTGATTGGCTTCCCCTAACATGTCACCAGATTGATTGGGACAGCCATAAGATCATGTGCTCTGCTGATTTTACCTTGAAAACATAATTTACTGCAGTTGTATGAGAACATGGGTGTGTTGGGGGTAAATGACTCTAGCAATGACAGTGAAGCATCTGTCATGTGACCCCACTATTTGTAATTCCCTGGCACATGCAGTGGGATATGCTGGCTTGAGGCCTACTGCATATTATAGGGCAGCCAGTATTTGAGTTCCTGTTGTCCCACATAGCTGTCAGTTGTCTGCAGCTATCCCACTAGCCCACTCTACTCCCTTGCATACATGCAGCAGGTCCATACCATAGTGTAGTACCCCATACATTTGTTGTAACAAAGAGTGACTTACCTTGTGCCTGCAGCAGTTGATATAATGATGCTTCAGGGCTGACTCTGTCAGATGCATACAGTACACAGCCAATACATGTTAACTCATTACAGCCAAGTGCGCCTCCAGGCATTTCTGAAGTTGCTTCCTACTGCGCCTCTAGGCGTCAAATATTGCTTGTTCATATTTGCATTAATAATTCCAAAATCATGCTACATACAATGTGACACAATATTTTATTTTGAAGCATACATGGTGGCAGACACAATTGTATTAATATTCGTCCTATGTCAATAAGTGTTTGTTAGAACTGTAAGGTGATAACTTAATTTTTTTAAAGACTCAAGCCACACCCACTGGGAGTTAAAGGTACACACTCAAAAGAGCTGTAATGGAGGGAATGAGTTAAGGTACAGGTTATGCGTTGTGGCTGGCATCCTTTTTAGTATGTATATGAGTCGGAATGAGGTGTCAGTCCCTAAGTCCCTAGGATGTCAGTACATGTGCTATGCATTGCTTCATTGCCAAGGCCAGGGCATACTGGGCATGCCTACACCTGCCTACAGGGACAGGCTTAGGGAGCTCCTCTTCTCAGTCCCCCTGTGGATGTGTGAACCTTGCCACTGGTGGGGGGGCTGTGTGTCCCTTCCCTGTGATGTTCTTGCCGCAGCTGTTTCCACAGGATCATAATTGTGTAGCACGGCACATACTATGAATATGTGTTCACATGTGGCTGGAGCGTACTGCAGGACTCCACCAGATATATCGAGGCAGTGTAACGTGACTTGAGGAGCCCAAACACACACTCTATGATGTTCCTAGTTTGTGCGTGTGCATCATTATGGCGTTCTTTGGTAGGTGTGTGTGCATTCCTGATGGGTGTTATCATCCACGGTTCCAGTGCATAGCCAGCATCCCCCAGTGGATGGCCGTATGGCATGCCTATTGGCAAACATCTGGTACAGCTGTGATGTGTGCCAGATATGGGAGTTGTGATAACTGCCAGGGCTGCCAACGCACACATTCATGATCATTCCCTGGGCATTGTACATGACCTGGCAGTTGATGGAGTAATACCTGTTGCGATTGATGTAGACTCTACCCTCTTCATCAGGTATTGCTTTGATGTGCACATGAGTGCAGTCTATGGCACCCAGTACCTCAGGGGTAGTGTGCTACATGGTGGAAGAGATGCATATTGCTGGCCCTCTCCTCAGGGGTGCTGGGTAAATAAATGTGTTCACTGGCATGTGCTTGCATGGCATCCAGAAACTGGTGGGGTACCCTGGATGCAGATGGCTGTGAGACCTCCATTATGTCCCCAGTTGGTCTTTGAAAAGTACCTGTAGCTAATATTCTAAGGGTTACACATACCTTTCTTTCCACTGGAATGGGTTCCCCTTTGTTGGCTCTGGGTCTGAGTTGAGGGCAGCAGAGCTCAGTGAGTTCTTGTAGTATGTTCCTGTTCAGTCTGTAGTGCTCTACAATCTCCAGCTCATGTAGATCCTGAAGGGTTACCCGGGGCCTGAACACTCTTCTCCTTCTCAGTCTAGGCCTATTGTCAGCAGCACCAGTAGCACTGACTTCAGCGTCTAGCACATACAGGTGTAGCAGAGCAGCAGCAGCCCTTATCACTTTGTCCATTAAAATTCCCAAGTGTGTATTCCAATTGTGCGGAGTATGCGGGGAAAAATCAAATTGTACTGATATTTTATAGTGGTGTGCCGCAGATGCAGCCTGTGTGATTGGCTCACTATGATGCATTCCACCTGACAGGTGTATCATTGGGGTTTTGAATGGGCCAGTGTCTGTTGAACAGGGCTTATCAGTCATTTCTACTTGATTGGCTTCCCCTAACTAGTTCCTTTTTTTTATTTAATTTTTTTAATTCTTTCACTGCTAAGCACTGCAGCATGGTGTGCATATCCATGGCACTAGTATAAACAGTGCTCAGCAGTTTGGACACTCCCCCATGCATGGGCAAGCTCAGCTTTTCTTAAACTAGCTAAAACACGCGCTGCTGGACTAAACACAGCTCAGCAGCATCGGACACACACCCCTGCTTAGCTGTGCTTAGCTGAGCACAAACAGGTGCCACTGAGCTCCAATCCACTTAAACATAGTGTGACACACCACCTTTTTATGTCATTTACCTGTTCTACTACTACCTACATGGTTCTAGCCATAGCATGGGTTGTATCTGCAAACACAGTAGCCTTCTTGCTATTCAGTAACCCCCGCTGATTTCCATACACCTACTTGAATATACCCTGGATACTTCACTACTCCAGGGCCTGTTTCCTTAGCAACCACTACAACCTACCATTGTACACTCTGCATGCAGGGCACTATCATGCATTATTTTTACTAATGTCTTATTTTTGGTTTTTCAACATTTTCATTTTTTTTTTTTTTTGCATAACGGCATGCTTGCGCCTTGCTGTGTGCCATGCAAATGTAATATATGTATTAAAAATTAATATTTTTTATTTATGTGCATTGCTTTTTGGACTCACTGGCCATAGTTTTGGCCATTTGCATACCTACAGTGCAGGGTCCAACCTTGTTTTTGGGCTTTTACAGCCCCTGTTTAAAATTTACATTTCAGTACACATTTTTTTTTCTGTGTACATTTCTGACACCAGCACAGCACCTACATGGATGCCTTTCTGTTTACTGGATTGCAAATCACCCTCATTTGCATGGATTTCACCAGCTTATCAGGTGATTTTCATTCCAGGAACACCTCAGGGTACACATGCTCGTGCATGTCCCTCCCCTCTCTTTATTGGATCGCTCACTAGCTGGTTTCCGTGTTGGGGCTGTGCCACTATGCCTACATGGAAGATTACTCCATGTGGGGTTTATTGAATCCCCACCACCACACAGTATTTCATATAGGGAGCAATAAAAACAATAAATCTTTAACTATATAATTAGAATTCATGAATCTTTTAAAATTTATAAGAAAGTAATCAGTGAAGGGAGAGGAATAGTATAGAACCAAAGAAAATTAAGAAGAGTAGAATTTAATTTCTTAAAGTTTTTTTAGGAGGAAGAATAATTAGTGGTTGTAGATAGAAAGGTATTTTTGGTAGGATTATCATTTTTATTAAAGTGAGTCTATCTATCACTGTAAAAAATGTTCCAATTAATAATTATTTTAGCAACAGTGTCTATTAAATTACAATAACTTACTGGTATTGAGTTTTTTTTACAGTAGATTTAATTATAAGTCCAAGATAATTAATTTGTGAATTGTCCCAAATAAAATTTTTATAGTTTCTTAAATAATTATTAACTTTTTTATTAATAAATAACATCTGTTTTATCAGAGTTAAACATTAAATATGACTGTTTTTCAAAGTAATTAATACACTTAGTTAAATTTTCTATTGAAGCTTCAGCATCGCCATTTGTTATTAAAATGTCATCTACAAATAACTGAATTTTACAGGAATAAAATTCATCTAAATCTAATAAAGTTTGCGAAAGGTTCAATTGCTAGAGCAAATAATAGAGGTGACAAGGGACAGCCCTGATTTCTACCTTTTATTATTTTGAAAGAGCTAGAAAGAAAAGAACCAATTTTAATAAAAGGGAATGAGTTACCATATAGATTAGTTATGAGTTATAAAATCTAGGAAAATTCATATTGTTTAAGTGCTTTGAACAAATTATTTCATGAACAAGTAAAAGTCTGAGTCAGTGTAAATGAGCTCCAGGAACAAAAACTAAATCCAAGTACAAAGAAACATGTCCGAGCTCAACACCAGTGCAAAGATTTCCTTTAATCCTCTAAGTAAATTCAGCAAAGCCTTCAGGTTATTCTTTCCCAATGCATAAAACTTTTTCTTAAAAGTAGCAATTTATTTAAAAAGGCAATTTACCTACAACATCAGCCAATCACATATCAACATTAATTAATTAATTAGTCAATTAAATGTTCAATAAAATACATGCAAATACCTAAAATATTTGGTTCACACTTTATTTTGCTTTATTTTCAATAAAAGCTTAAAACTGCATAACTTAGTCCAGGCAGAATATCCACACTTAATCTAACTCTCCAATTCTGCTTGCTTACTTCAGTATGCTTACTCTCCAGTTCTGCTTGCTTACTTCAGTATGTCTACTCTCCAGTTCTGCTTGCTTACTTCAGTATGCCTACTCTCCAGTTCTGCTTGCTTACTTCAGTATGCCTACTCTCCAGTTCTGCTTGCTTACTTCAATATGCTGACTCTCCAGTTCTGCTTGCTTACTTCAGTATGCCTACTCTCCAGTTCCACTTGCTTACTTCAGTATGCCTACTCTCCAATTCTGCTTGCTTACTTCACTATGCTTATCCTCCAGTTCCGCTTTCTTACTTCCATATGCCTACTCTCCAGTTCTGCTTGCTTACTTCAGTTTGCCTACTCTCCAGTTCCACTTGCTTACTTCAATATGCCTACTCTCCAGTTCCACTTGCTTACTTCAGTATGCCTACTCTCCAGTTCCGCTTGCTTACTTCAGTATGCCTACTCTCCAGTTCTGCTTGCTTACTTCAGTATGCCTACTCTCCATTTCTGCTTGCTTACTTCAGTATGCCTACTCTCCAGTTCTGCTTGCTTACTTCAGTATGCCTACTCTCCAGTTCCGCTTGCTTACTTCAGTATGCCTACTCTCCAGTTCCGCTTGCTTACTTCAGTTTGCCTACTCTCCAGTTCCACTTGCTTACTTCAGTTTGCCTACTCTCCAGTTCTGCTTGCTTACTTCAGTATGCCTGCTCTCCAGTTCCACTTGCTTACTTCAGTTTGCCTATTCTCCAGTTCTGCTTGCTTACTTCAGTATGCCTACAGTCTATGTTTGAAGATAATGGCAGTGGAATCATAGATGGTAATTTTATGGGTCAACTTCAACAACTAGAGTCATATAAGCATTTACAGTGGCAAAGGTTAAGCTTTACTTCTTACCTTGAAATGAGCATTGCACTGAGGGGACTTCAAATTTTAAAGATGTCCACTTATATGAATACATATCCTGTCTTATTAAAGAAATGGCAGGAACTGAATTTAAAATTAATGGCAAACTACATGGCTTAGATGAATCAATTTTTTAGTGTAGGGAACATGCCATTCTTTGTTTACTATGTCATCAGCTTCATTCATGCTACACATTTGTAAGTATTCTGTATTTCGCCAACAATCGATGCTTAACTACCTCTTTGTATTATATCTCAGGTCTTCCATTATCTGTGGATCGCAAATGCTATGAGTTTCTTATACTTTTTATAAGATTCAACCTGTCTGTTGCAAGAAGTAGATTGGTTATTTTACTTATTAGATCTTATTTAATGAAACTATCTATTCTTGTAAAGAATCTGTATTCTAAGGGAGCCCAGGTAGAAAATACCAGACAGCCCTTGAACAATGCAAAAGTTAGAAAATGTCAGAAATATCAGACACAGCTAACAAAGAAGTTAATGGTCTGTACTTGCATAAATGAAATGTGGATATGAAACAATATATTAGGTCAGTGACAATAATGAATCAGTTAAGGAAAGTAACATTTTAAAATATCAGGACTCACAATGCCAAGTCCTGAAATGTTTAGACTTAATAATCAAAAATCCAGTCTGACAGTGTGCAAATATTTATATGCACAATATAACAGGTAGCATATTACAGAACCAGAGAACCTGTAGAGGAAGTTCCATTACTGTAATAGGTACTTCTTTGTTTATCAGAAGTATTCTGCACAGCAGTACTGCCTAATTGATTATTATTAAAATATATTAGTTTTTTCAACTTCTTTCATGGCACATTAAAACCAGTACTATTGTTTTAAACCAGCATTTTCATCACTATAAATGGCATGTTCCTCTGTACTGTGATGATCTGCTGCATGAATATATTATATTTACACTGTACTTATACAAAGGATACAACTTTCACTGAATTATAATTAGGATGACCCAGGAAAATAAAAAGCTGCTGACAGAGCACACAAAGTAACACACTAAAATAAAAACCAAGTATTTTAGTGAAGCGCTTTTCATCTCACTCACTGGTGGGATTTCTTCAGATATCAAAAACACAAATTAACCATAATTAAATAGTCATCCAAAACAATTACTCAAGGCAATCATGTGTTTGCAACCACCAGTCCAAACAATTCCTTCATTGAACTATTAGACTAGTCATTCGTACAATAAAGGCAGCTGGAAAGAGCAGACACTCCAGACAAAATAAAACATTAAAACACTACTAAACCACTTGTGTACGGGGTGCTCTGCTTGACATGTATGGGAAGTCTATTCCAGAGCATGGGCAGTCTCTGGGTGAGGAACATGTCCTCCAGTATGTACTGTTGATTGTGGTAATGAGGTTGAGGTCTCTGGAGTTTGTGTTGTGGAGGGATTGGGATTTCTTTAGATGTAGCATTTCTAAATGAGCTGGGTCAGACATAGCTTTGTAAAGTCAAGCAGAGATCCCCTCTAAGTAGACAATATGAGACAGAGAACAGATGGAATCTTTTGAGTCTGTCAGTGTAGGACATGCGTTTAATGCCTATGATCCTCTTCGTGTGGTATTTTTGTGGCCTCTCCAGCTGTTGCAGGTGTCTAGTGAGGTACATGCCAAATAGAGCATTATACTCCTTTAATTGGTCTAATGAGGGAATAGTAGAGAGAGACTATGACCTCCTTCTTCCTGGAAGCAAAACCCTTGTTAATGAGATGTGCCACATAGAAGGACTTTCTGACCACAGTGGTAATGTGGTGGTTGAAGAAGAGGTTGCTGTCAACCTGCGTCTCCAGATGTCTTATAACACCTTCAGTGCTCAGTGGGCTGCCATTGATGTGGTTATTAGTGAGAACTGAGTTTTTACCAAAGGGGATAACGACGCATTTTTTGCCGTTAAGCTTAAGGCCGTTGTTTCAACACCAGTCATTGGACTCAGTGAGGCCTTTCTGTGGGATGTCTGCATCACATGGGGAATTAATAATGGCTCCCAGCTTGCAGTCATCTGTGAACTTGGTCAGCTAGAGTCCCTTTGTGTTGGCCTGAACTTTTGAGAAGTAGATGCTGAACAGGAGAGGACCCAGGACCGATCTCTGTGGGACTCTACTAGTGACTGGTCAGCAGTCTGACTTGGAGTCCACTACTTTCACACTGTGTGTTCTATCTGTGAGCTGGCAACCCACCTAGTGATATAGGGGTTTATGCCTAGTTTGGTGAGTTTATCAATAATTCCCGAATGAGGAATGGTATCAAAGGCCTTGGCCAAATCAAAATAGGCTGTATGCTCTGCCTTACTTTCATCCACAGCCCTGGTGACCTACTCAAAGAAGTCAACCAGGTTGAGCAGGCATGATCTCCATTTCACAAAGCCAAATTGCATGGGGTCTAGCATTTGGAGATTTCCTATATCTTTGTTAATTAGGTCCATGATGATGTGCTCCATAGCTTTACATATCAGACTCATCAGGCTAAAGGGGGTAATAATTCACAGGGTGTGCAGTTGCTCCCCCTTTATGGAAAGAGATGACTGTAATGGTCCCCCATTTGGTAGGGTGAAAGCCTGAGGTGAGGCTGTGACTGAACAGGGCACACAGATGTGGTACCAGTTCAATTTGTAGTTCATGTAGAACACAGCCAGGGATATTATTAAGTCACATGGAATCTGTATTCTTGGCCTTGGACAATGCAGCTTTAACCTGTGCTGCAGTAATGCTGGGTGCCTGGCATTCTTCCAGTATTGTGATTGGTCCTTTGAATGGGAGGGGTAAAGTTGTCACTGAATCTCTCAGCCAGTATGTTGGCAATATCTACTGGCTGAGTATAGGAGGTACCATTGTGCAGTAACTCTGAGCAAATCTGGGTGTTGCCATGGAGAGTCTTGATACAGCTATAGAAGGCTTTGTGATTGTTTTTATTGTCTGCCACAATTCTGCCTTTATAGCTGGCTTTAGAGGATTTGATGAGGGATCTCAACTTTTTGTTGAGGCTAATAACGAAGTTTTTCCAGTCATGGGACTTCACCTTTTTCTGCAACAGTTTCTTCCTTCGGTTGTAGAGTTATTAATGGCAGGAGACCACCAGATTGGCTTCCCTTTGTTGTAGGAGAGCATCTTGGTTCTGTTGGGTATGGCTAGTTCCATGCATTTCTGTACATATTCTTACAGTGCATTGGTGTATGATTCGGCAGTCATGCAGCTATTTTCCATTGGCATGGGTGCTGTAAAGTTATATCTCTTTTTCTCCTGAGTTGCTTGGGTACCAAATACACTTAATCAGTAGCCTTGTGTCTCCTTTTTGTCCTGAGTTGATCAGACCCAAAGTACACTTATCAATAACCATGTGTCAAACATGGAGTTCATTATAGACAATCCTTTACTAGTAGACAAATCATAAGCAATTCACTATTCAGGTTCTGTTGTGGAAAGTCAAATATCTCAGTCATGGCTGACCAGTTTTTCTGTTATGCCTCACTAGGTGTTTCCTTCATGCTCCAGAAGACATCTCCACCAGTCTTTACTTAAGCATTAAATTCTCCCATTACAGCAATGGTGCTAGCAGATGTACCCTATCAAGCTGGCCCCACAGACACCAAGAAGATCAAATACTCTGAATAACTGTTAGGTGACTATGCACAAACAATAGAGTTTTCTTGTCTGCAGTTCACTGTCATAGTAAGGTGATTGTCTCACCTCCTAGTGCAAACCCAAAATATACTCCAACCAACCAAAGGTTTTTAGGTATCTCCATATCTGCCTAGGACCTCTCCTGAGGGGCATTTCTGGAGTAGAGGAGATACTGGCCTAGATCATGAGATTCAGTACCAAAACTAAAGCTGTATGCAAAGGTAAGACCGGCTATATTCAGTTGGTGCCTTTCTACCGCCTTCACAAGCTTTAGCTATTTTTATTTATTTATTCATTCATTCATTCATTCATTCATTCATTCATTCACATTTGTTTACTGGGAAAGTAAGAGTGGGCACAGGTGTCATTTTTTAGTGGAGGTCTCGGGAGAAAAGCTCTATAATGCAGTTTCAGTATACATAGCATAACAGTCAGTATAATAAACTTTGTGTCGATATTCACAAATATTAATATACAAGCATTGTATTGAGAATTTATAGACAGAAAAGTGGTGTATAAGATTGGTAGGAGTAATTTCAGAAATACAGCAGAGTGAGGTATGAGGAGGGATAACCATGTTTAAGTGTTAACAGAAAGTTAGAATAGTAAGGTGGTTGTGCTAATTAGAAGTAGGTATAGTAATTTAAATACTACAATGAAGTGAAGTATTAGAAGGGGATAAACAGGTTAAGGGATTTAGTGCTTTCAACCGCGCTATAACAAAGGTGATGAAGGTTGTTAGAGAGCTATGTCCTAGATGAGGAGCAGGGACAAAGCCAGGAGGCAGAGATAAAGTCTTTCAGTAATGGTTTAAAAAGATGAATACGTGTGATTTTATTCCAAGTTCTGATGACACTATTGGAATGGAGACTGACTTGAGCAGTTTGAACCCTTACTCAGCAGCAAGAATGCAATCTGCATCCCAAGATCCAGTTTATACTGCCATGGTCTGTGCTACTACAAGTCATCACATTGTTATTTGCCCAAAACTGATCCTCATTCTTGACCCTTCCGATGGTGAGACCACATCCCCACCGCTTTTTCAGTCTGATCCCATTCAGTTTATAAAGGTCATCTGCCCAACAGCCACTTGCTGGGAAACACTACCCCAAGTCTTGACCCAAGACTGGATCTGGTAAGCCCCTTCTGGGAACCCAAGCAAAACAGCAATTTCATCATTTAAAATCATACGATAATACAAACAATTGTATCAGGTAATCACTCAGGAAATAGAACATATTCCATCATCATTTAAAATCATACTATAATACAAGCAATTGTATCATGTAATCACTCAGGAAATAGAACATATTCCATCATCATTTAAAATCATACTATAATACAAACAATTGTATCAGGTAATCACTCAGGAAATAGAACATATTCCATCATCATTTAAAATCATACTATAATACAAACAATTGTATCAGGTAATCACTCAGGAAATAGAACATATTCCATCATCATTTAAAATCATACTATAATACAAGCAATTGTATCATGCAATCCCTCAGGAAATAGAACATATTCCATCATCATTTAAAATCATACTATAATACAAACAATTGTATCATGTAATCACTCAGGAAATAGAACATATTCCATCATCATTTAAAATCATACTATAATACAAACAATTGTATCATTTAATCACTCAGGAAATAGAACATATTCCATCATCATTTAAAATCATACTATAATACAAACAATTATATCATTTAATCACTCAGGAAATAGAACATATTCCATCATCATTTAAAATCATACTATAATACAAACAATTGTATCATTTAATCACTCAGGAAATAGAACATATTCCATCATCATTTAAAATCATACTATAATACAAGCAATTGTATCATGTAATCACTCAGGAAATAGAACATATTCCATCATCATTTAAAATCATACTATAATACAAACAATTGTATCATGTAATCACTCAGGAAATAGAACATATTCCATCATCATTTAAAATCATACTATAATACAAACAATTGTATCATGTAATCACTCAGGAAATAGAACATATTCCATCAACATTTAAAATCATACTATAATACAAACAATTGTATCATGTAATCACTCAGGAAATAGAACATATTCCATCATCATTTAAAATCATACTATAATACAAACAATTGTTTCATGTAATCACTCAGGAAATAGAACATATTCCATCATCATTTAAAATCATACTATAATACAAACAATTGTTTCATGTAATCACTCAGGAAATAGAACATATTCCATCATCATTTAAAATCATACTATAATACAAACAATTGTATCATTTAATCACTCAGGAAATAGAACATATTCCATCATCATTTAAAATCATACTATAATACAAACAATTGTATCATGTAATCACTCAGGAAATAGAACATATTCCATCATCATTTAAAATCATACTATAATACAAACAATTGTATCAGGTAATCACTCAGGAAATAGAACATATTCCATCATCATTTAAAATCATACTATAATACAAGCAATTGTATCAGGTAATCACTCAGGAAATAGAACATATTCCATCATCATTTAAAATCATACTATAATACAAACAATTGTATCATTTAATCACTCAGGAAATAGAACATATTCCATCATCATTTAAAATCATATTATAATACAAACAATTGTATCATGTAATCACTCAGGAAATAGAACATATTCCATCATCATTTAAAATCATACTATAATACAAACAATTGTATCATGTAATCACTCAGGAAATAGAACATATTCCATCATCATTTAAAATCATACTATAATACAAGCAATTGTATCATGTAATCACTCAGGAAATAGAACATATTCCATCATCATTTAAAATCATACTATAATACAAGCAATTGTATCATGCAATCACTCAGGAAATAGAACATATTCCATCATCATTTAAAATCATTCTATAATACAAGCAATTGTATCATGCAATCACTCAGGAAATAGAACATATTCCATCATCATTTAAAATCATACTATAATACAAACAATTGTATCATGTAATCACTCAGGAAATAGAACATATTCCATCATCATTTAAAATCATACTATAATACAAACAATTGTATCATGTAATCACTCAGGAAATAGAACATATTCCATCATCATTTAAAATCATACTATAATACAAGCAATTGTATCATGTAATCACTCAGGAAATAGAACATATTCCATCATCATTTAAAATCATACTATAATACAAGCAATTGTATCATGTAATCACTCAGGAAATAGAACATATTCCATCATCATTTAAAATCATACTATAATACAAGCAATTGTATCATGCAATCACTCAGGAAATAGAACATATTCCATCATCATTTAAAATCATACTATAATACAAGCAATTGTATCATGTAATCACTCAGGAAATAGAACATATTCCATCATCATTTAAAATCATACTATAATACAAGCAATTGTATCATGTAATCACTCAGGAAATAGAACATATTCCATCATCATTTAAAATCATACTATAATACAAGCAATTGTATCATGTAATCACTCAGGAAATAGAACATATTCCATCATCATTTAAAATCATACTATAATACAAGCAATTGTATCATGTAATCACTCAGGAAATAGAACATATTCCATCATCATTTAAAATCATACTATAATACAAGCAATTGTATCATGTAATCACTCAGGAAATAGAACATATTCCATCATCATTTAAAATCATACTATAATACAAACAATTGTATCATTTAATCACTCAGGAAATAGAACATATTCCATCATCATTTAAAATCATACTATAATACAAGCAATTGTATCATGTAATCACTCAGGAAATAGAACATATTCCATCATCATTTAAAATCATACTATAATACAAACAATTGTATCATTTAATCACTCAGGAAATAGAACATATTCCATCATCATTTAAAATCATACTATAATACAAGCAATTGTATCATGTAATCACTCAGGAAATAGAACATATTCCATCATCATTTAAAATCATACTATAATACAAGCAATTGTATCATGTAATCACTCAGAAATAGAACATATTCCATCATCATTTAAAATCATACTATAATACAAGCAATTGTATCATGTAATCACTCAGGAAATAGAACATATTCCATCATCATTTAAAATCATACTATAATACAAGCAATTGTATCAGGTAATCACTCAGGAAATAGAACATATTCCATCATCATTTAAAATCATACTATAATACAAGCAATTGTATCATGTAATCACTCAGGAAATAGAACATATTCCATCATCATTTAAAATCATACTATAATACAAGCAATTGTATCATGCAATCACTCAGGAAATAGAACATATTCCATCATCATTTAAAATCATACTATAATACAAGCAATTGTATCATGTAATCACTCAGGAAATAGAACATATTCCATCATCATTTAAAATCATACTATAATACAAGCAATTGTATCATGTAATCACTCAGGAAATAGAACATATTCCATCATCATTTAAAATCATACTATAATACAAGCAATTGTATCATGTAATCACTCAGGAAATAGAACATATTCCATCATCATTTAAAATCATACTATAATACAAGCAATTGTATCATGTAATCACTCAGGAAATAGAACATATTCCATCATCATTTAAAATCATACTATAATACAAACAATTGTATCATGTAATCACTCAGGAAATAGAACATATTCCATCATCATTTAAAATCATACTATAATACAAACAATTGTATCATGTAATCACTCAGGAAATAGAACATATTCCATCATCATTTAAAATCATACTATAATACAAGCAATTGTATCATGTAATCACTCAGGAAATAGAACATATTCCATCATCATTTAAAATCATACTATAATACAAACAATTGTATCATGTAATCACTCAGGAAATAGAACATATTCCATCATCATTTAAAATCATACTATAATACAAGCAATTGTATCATGTAATCACTCAGGAAATAGAACATATTCCATCATCATTTAAAATCATACTATAATACAAGCAATTGTATCATGCAATCACTCAGAAAATAGGACATATTCCATCATCATTTAAAATCATACTATAATACAAGCAATTGTATCAGGTAATCACTCAGGAAATAGAACATATTCCATCATCATTTAAAATCATACTATAATACAAGCAATTGTATCATGTAATCACTCAGGAAATAGAACATATTCCATCATCATTTAAAATCATACTATAATACAAACAATTGTATCATTTAATCACTCAGGAAATAGAACATATTCCATCATCATTTAAAATCATACTATAATACAAGCAATTGTATCATGTAATCACTCAGGAAATAGAACATATTCCATCATCATTTAAAATCATACTATAATACAAGCAATTGTATCATGTAATCACTCAGGAAATAGAACATATTCCATCATCATTTAAAATCATACTATAATACAAGCAATTGTATCATGGAATCACTCAGAAAATAGGACATATTCCATCATCATTTAAAATCATACTATAATACAAGCAATTGTATCAGGTAATCACTCAGGAAATAGAACATATTCCATCATCATTTAAAATCATACTATAATACAAGCAATTGTATCAGGTAATCACTCAGGAAATAGAACATATTCCATCATCATTTAAAATCATACTATAATACATGCAATTGTATCATGTAATCACTCAGGAAATAGAACATATTCCATCATCATTTAAAATCATACTATAATACAAGCAATTGTATCATGTAATCACTCAGGAAATAGAACATATTCCATCATCATTTAAAATCATACTATAATACAAGCAATTGTATCATGTAATCACTCAGGAAATAGAACATATTCCATCATCATTTAAAATCATACTATAATACAAGCAATTGTATCATGCAATCACTCAGGAAATAGAACATATTCCATCATCATTTAAAATCATACTATAATACAAGCAATTGTATCATGTAATCACTCAGGAAATAGAACATATTCCATCATCATTTAAAATCATACTATAATACAAGCAATTGTATCATGTAATCACTCAGGAAATAGAACATATTCCATCATCATTTAAAATCATACTATAATGCAAGCAATTGTATCATGTAATCACTCAGGAAATAGAACATATTCCATCATCATTTAAAATCATACTATAATACAAGCAATTGTATCATGTAATCACTCAGGAAATAGAACATATTCCATCATCATTTAAAATCATACTATAATACAAGCAATTGTATCATGTAATCACTCAGGA
>NC_056748.1:168493354-168508354 GCF_019279795.1 Protopterus annectens
CAACTGCAGCAGTCTAAAGGTGTACTGAAAAGTTCTGTTTGATAGTTCATTCAGATGAAAATGTCAACTATTTCAGCAATTGTGCTTAGATGATGACCAGAAAAAAGCACCCTTATGCATCCATAACAAATGGCTAAATGAGGTATATGTGTTGTCCTTTCAAGCATCAGGGAGTACATACTGAAAAAAAAAGAAACAGCTGCCGAAGTTCACCAGCAAGTAACGCTTAGCAATAGGATATCTAACCTTCTATCTCCTGAAGCTGGGAAATCCTTAACCAGAAATGTCCTGTCTTTTAATGGAGGATACACCCTGCCGTTCTTCTACTGACACTTTTTTCATAACACAGTGCTGCTTCAAACTATATTGAACAAGGTGTTCAAATTCAGTTTACCTAACAGGTCCACAAACCCATCACTGTAACCTTGTTAGTAAACCTTACCAGTTATTACTTACAACAAAGGTTGTTTTTCGTGCATTTATTGATCAGGTACCAGTTATTACTTACAACAAAGGTTGTTTTTCGTGCATTTATTAATCAGGTACCAGTTATTACTTACAACAAAGGTTGTTTTTCGTGCATTTATTGATCAGGTAAGGGCAATGGACATAAGAGCTCTTTCTCAGGGCATCCCAGGAGTACTATCTGTTTAACTGACTTGTTTGGAGTCACACAGCAGGCAAATGGAAATGTAAGGAGGCAGGAATCAAACCCTGTACTATCAACTACTGTAAGAAGTTTGTTAATAACTTGGAGCCTTGATCCACTGCATTAACTGCAAGACCACTCCACTGGGTTACTCATTTCCTATGTACCTGTTTATATAAAATAATGTTGTAACATTTTTTACTCCACTTTTCTGCAAATTTCTAGTAAGAGCCATCTTATATGATGTAAGCTCTAACAATGGAAATGCCCTAACCCCCACCCAATACCCAATTTAGCACTACTATGGGAGAGAAAACATTTTCTAAACTACTCCCATCCTTCTGGAATAGCCTGCCTTTGGAGGTAAGAAACAACAAACATTTGAATCATTTCAAATAAACTCCAAGATGCTAGTGTTTCAGAGACATGGGACATAATCTATATATTCCAAACCAAAGTATGAACTTTAAGTTCTAATAATTGTAAATGCTTATTTTATTAAACTTTGTAAAAATGTAAAATTGTTGTGTTATTTTTATGTGTCTTGGCTCTGTCCTCTGAGTTGTAAATGTTGTATGTTTGTGTTCTTTATTAATCTCTCCAAAATAATGTATTTTTATTGTTTCTTCATTTCGAGCAGCCGTGGTGGTACAGAGTTGGCGCCTCACAGCTAGAAGTCCTCTGGTTCGATCCTCAGCTGGTGTGCCTGCTGTGTGGAGTCCGTATGTCCTCCCTGTGGTCACGTGGGTTTCCTTCGGGTGCTCTGGTTTCCTCCCACACTCCAAAGACATGCTGTAGGTGGATTGGACACTCTAAATTGGCCCTAGGTGTGAGTGTGTTCATGTGTGTGCCTTCTGTGGAAGGTTGGGCACCGGGCTGGCAACTCGACATTGTAAAAACTCCATTGCCAATCATGAGCAGACAGATGACCTGCTTTGGCGACCCCTAAATGGGAAAAGCCGAAAGAAGAAGAATTGTTACTTCATTTTAACCCATATGTACTGTTGTAAAACTTTGTAATATTTGCTCCAATGCAGTAATTGCTCCAGTGTGAGGTCATTTCATGTCTGAAAAAAGCCCTTGGGGCAGTCTGCTTTTCTGGTTAAAAAATAAGTAAATAAACAGATAAACACGTCATCTTTAAAGAAGAAAATACATCAAAACCTTTATGGGAAGAATACAACTCCATTCAAAGGTAATTCTAACAAAATTTTCAATTGTTGCAGCAGACAAGGCAACCTACTGGCATACAAATTCTCATTCAGATGAAGAAGAAGATAAAAAGGATTATGATTATGTCGCTGATCATAACCAGCTTATTATGTGTTCAAGAGATGATTGCCAAGAAATTCACCTCAAGAATGAAGCTATAGAAGTGAATCTTCACATCAATGATTAGAACTCATGATAAAGGGTTATGATCAGAACCTATTATAATTCTTTGTAACACATGGAGCTTTATCTGATTCATGTACCACTAGTTATGGAAAAAAAATATGTTTTGCAAGCTTTCAAATCCATAAAGCACTTAGCGAGTACTGAAAAAAACATTGTGATGCACTTTCTTATGTGTCTCTGACTTCCTGTAACATTACTGGCACAGATAGTGGACAGAAATAAATCTGTTTTTAATTCTGCAACTGCCATTTACTGGCCAGCACTGGCAGGTTTAACAATATCCAGTATTAACAAGTGAAGCAGGGGGTGATTATCAATTGCAAAGATCAGATCTCACACAATAGAAATACTTAACCGATCTTCTTCACAATATCAGAGTGTAATCACCACACTCCATGCACTACAAGAAAATAGAAATGCAATTCCATATTCTTCCTCACAGACTATAAGGCATCAAGACAATTGTTAAAAGAGAAAAAAAAACATAGAGAAAAGACCCTGGCAATCCTAACTGATCTTTGTAGATCGGATCACTAGTATTTTCAAAATTCGGTGACATCTCTGTCTTCTAAAGAATTTGGAACAGACTTTGATGTCATTTTCCATCTTAGGAGCTGCATATTGTGATTTGGAACAATTATAAATGCAATAAATAGATGAATATGCATTTACTTTGCACCCAAAATGCATCAGCCATATACCTAAACCATTCCTGTTATGAAGTGCAGACATATGTGGTCCAGCTGCAAAGTTAAGCAAATGTGTTCCATCTGAAGGGGAGCTACATTAAGTGCTTTAATGTTGTAAGTTACCTCTTTATATAATGCGACAAAGAGGAAAGCAGTGAACATATGACAGGCATTGTGCCTTCAGGGGAAGGCCACACAACACCTTACAGGTGCATTTGTTCATAGGGTAATGATCCAGATGAGTGGGATTGCTTAGGGGTTTAGCTCACTTGCAGAAACAGGTGATGTCCTCATACTTTTCCAATTGTACTCCCACCACTGGAAATCTTACACTGTATGGCACTTAGAAAAAAATCTCTAGTGGCTGCATGGATGACAGGTGCACCATGATCAACTCGTGCCTACTTGGGAACAAATGATCATGGCCACAGCAGTCAGATAGGTGTTACATAGCCATAGACATTGGGGGGAATTGAATAAAACCTACGCTTTTTTTTCCAAGTAGGTATCGCGCAGAGCTGCTCATACAGATACAAGCAATTTGAGATTCCGTAAGGGCTGCTTAGTGGCGCAAACTCACGCGTAAACATGGAAACTTCCATGGCATGCACATGGCCTCACAAGCAGGTGAATCTCATGCAAATGAGGCAGGTAGAGCAATGCAACAAGCAGATAGGCATCTGTTCAAGCCCTGTGTCAGTGCCTGCAGTGTATGCAGAAAAATTCCACATACAGGAGTGTAGACAAACAAAAGGGGGTGTAAAACTACATATTTGGACAGGAATCCCCTGAAAATGTAATTCCACATACACATATGAGTGAAACTATTGTCCTGTATGTCAGAAAATTAAAGAAAATAAGTTAAATTAATTTTATTTTTTTAATAATCTTGGCATGTTTGCTTTGTGTGCTGCACTGCGCAAACATGCTTTATAGAGAAATAAAAAAACCTGGAAAAAAAGAAATGAATATTATGTGACAGAAATGTATTACAGGACCTGTGTGGGGTCCCTACATTCCTGCATTGGTGCTGTTGCTAACGGGGTAGGGCTACGAAGTGTGTAGTTTTCAGGTTGTGAGTATGGACTGTACGCAAATGGAGTGCAGTTACTGAATAGCAGAAAGGAGTAATCGTGTCTGCATATCCCCTTCATGTAGGCTTAGACCCATGTTGATGTTTACATAAGATGTAGCTGACATCAGGGGGGGTGTCCACTGACTTCTAAGCTCTTTTAAGCTTCAGCGCATGCGTTTGTATGGCACGCTGCCTTGCTGAGTGTGCCTCAAAACTGGATGTTTTCAATTAGTTTTGACTCTTTGTTTAAACTATGCTGTACACCGTGGTGCTGTGTGAGGTACAGCACATTGAAATAGCACCATTAAATGAAGTTAATTATGTTGTAGGCAGATGCAATCTATCATAGTTAGACAAACACACATTCTGCACCTACAGCAGAGCTCTGCAAACTATGCATCCAGCCTACATTCTGATTTTCCCCAGTACTCTGGGCAATTGGAGTACAGACATGAATTTTAACTGAGATAATGCTAGGGGCTGCTGCAGCTCTGCTACATCTGTATGTGCTAGATGCTGAAGTCAATGCTGCTGCTGGTGCTGCTACTGCTGACAATAGGCCAAGACAGAGATGGAGAAGAGTGTTCAGACCCGGAGGATACATGAACTGGAGATAGTAGAGCACTGTAGGGTGGATAGGGACTTGCTACAAGAACTCACTAAGCTCTGCCACCCTCAACTAATCTCAGACCCAGAGCCAACAGAGGGGAACCCATCCCAGTGGAAATAAAGGTATGTGCAGCCCTTAGCATACTAGCTACAGGTACTTTCCAAAGACCAACTGGGGACATGATGGGGGTCTCACAGGCATCTTCATCCAGGGTACTCCACCAGTTCCTGGATGCCATGCTACCACATGCCAGTTGAGTCACTACTGAGGTGAGGCCAAGCAATATGCAACAGCTCTACCATGTAGCATAATACCCTGAAGTACTGGGTGCCATAGATTGCACTCATGTACATGTTGAGGCACCACCTTGTGAAGAGGGTAGAAGCTACATAAAAAGCAAGTGATACCACTCCATCAACCACCAGGTCATGTGCAATGCCCATGGGATTATCATGAATGTGTGTGCTGACAGCCCCGGCAGCTATCACAACTCCCATATCTGGCACACATCACAGCTCTTCCAGATGTTTGCTAGGGGGGACATCCCACATGGCCATTTACTGGGGGATGCTGGCTGTGCCCTGGAACCATGGATGATGACACCCATCAGAAATGCACACACACCCACCGAAGAATGCCATAATGAGGCACACACACAAACTAGAAGCATCATAGAGCATGTGTTTCAGCTTCTGAAGTCATGGCTCCGGTGCCTGAGTATATCTGGTAGATCCCTGCAGTACTCTCCAGCCACATGTGCACATATGTTCATAGTATGTGCTATGCTACACAATATGATCCTGTGGAAACTGCTGCAGCAGGATCAGCAAAGGAAAGGGATACACAGCCTCCCACCACTGCCTAGGTCACCACAGCCACACTCACAGGAGGACTTGGAGGAGGAACCCTCTGCTGATGTTCCTGTAGGAAGATGTATGAGTGCTCAGTATGCCCTGGCTTTGGCTAAGAGACAATGCATAGCACATTCACTGACAACCTAGGGACCTAGGTGCTGATACCTTAATCCTACTCACATACATATATTAAAATTGATGCCAGGCAACCCACACAACCTGTACCTATCCATGTATCAGCTGTGTAATGCTTGGATCAGACAGAGTCTGTCCTAACATACAATTCTGTCAACTGCTACATTCACAAGTTAAGTGTCTAACCTACACAGTACTATGAAATGGTATTGCATGTATGAATTTGTTGCATTAATGCAAGTGGATATAGTGGACTATTTGGAAAAAAGTAGCATCCACATGAGACTACAGATATCCAGTCCACTAGTATGTGTTCCTTAATATTCACTAGGCCTCACAGTTGGAATATGCACTGCATCAGTCAAGGAAGACGTTAAACAGCAGGGTCACATGATATTTGGACTTCTGTGTAACCCAGCAGAACATGTGGTGTTGTTCCCTCACCCCCAACGCAGCAGTATTCCCATATACTGTAACTGCTTTTAAAGTAACTCATCAATGGTATATCAGTAGGCCAGGAAATCTCAGGGCAGTAACATAGAAATTAATTATACATTTCTATGTCTCACTTAATACAGGAATAACAATGTGCATATGTATGCTGTTGATTGTGTCATGAATGAGTCCTTTCTGTCTAACAGCTTGTGTGGCTCATTGGACTAGGAGAGTTAGTACAGGTGATGGTGTTGATGGTTCTAATATGGCATTATCTATTTCTTTTGGATGTGAGATATTATAATTTTTTGTTACAGACTGTCAGTCTGTTTGTGGTGTAACATTATTACTCTCTGTCACATATTAATTACATCAGACAGCTGGAGAATGCTATGGACATTTTGAGTGAAGTGCAGTACTGCAGAAACAGGGACAGATGTCTTTGCCTGCAACACAAAAAATCCAAGACTGGAGTACAGGTAGGTGTGGCCTGGAGTCAGTTTATAAATACTGACAATCACACTGGGTATGCTCATACGCTTACTTAAACTGAGTGCAATTCTGTTGCCCCTTTATCAAAATGACCTGTCATTTGTATACATACACACATATATGTAGACATATTCATCTGTCACTATCTGTCTTTTCACATAGATGGTATATCTATCTCTATGTATTTACTGGCCTCCAAATGCCTGACTACGACTAGGCCTGCTGATGTCATAAAGCATAATATGTCCTAAACAGATAGTAATAGCAGACATGAAGTATGTTGCCTGCATCACGTCCTGTGATGTGTAGTGTGCACCTTTAGATAGGTAAGTGTTTTAATCAGCAAACTGGCACTATGTGTGTGCCATGTCCTGTAAGCAGTAATTGGAAGTGCTGCTATCCTCATTGTAGCTAGGTTTGTGTGTGTGGCTGTTAAAGCATTTTACATCAGCGTATGGGACCATGGGACATTTGAACTTGCCTAGCATAATGGCCACACAGCCCTTACAATTATAGATAACTTTATATCCTTATTTACATTATCTGCACATATTGCCCCAGTCCAAGAGGAACACAGGCAGAAGCCCTGTGGTGAAATGACAGTCACCCAGCCAATCATACAGATGGTATGTGATTAGATGCACTGAGGTGCTCTGTTTGCCATTAGCTAGGGTTCTGTTTCAAAGTTGTGTTAAAGTCTGCTAGACAGATCTCTCCTACAAGCATGTATTATTAATGTCATATACTATGTCAATGTCCTTAAAGTGATTAATCCATATACCATGCCACCTACAGATATGCCATCGATGGTCCACTTAGTGACCCCTATAATGATATTACAGTGGATGCCTAAATGGGTGCTTTTGTAAATGATGCCTGAGTGGGGGATATAGTCAGGCTTGACTAAGTCCAGGAGGTTGTATGCCCTGATGACTCCTCACCCAGATCCTTAGAGACTGCTTTGGAATTGTCCACCACGTTTAACAGTCATGATCCCCCTGCCAGACATTGAAATGTGTGTAGATCACATATATGTGTGCTAATCAGCTCCATGGTGATTGCCCCTATGGCTATACAGATATGGACACTCAGGCAAAGAGGTCTATAGTTTTGGTGGTCAGAGGATGCATCACCTCTGTGCAAGGGTATAACAGTTGCTGTTGTCAAGTCAGTTATGGTGCAGCCAGTGGTTTCAGTATGATTGCAAGGTGTTCCCAATGGTGTTAGTAGTCCTCATCAGATCCCATGTCGGACACAGCCTGGGATGTTAGCACATCCAATAGATGCTGTGTAGCCTCCATAGAGAGGCCAGTTACAACCTGCTCTGTAGATATGGAAGGTATAGGAGAGGTTGCAGGAATGTTATGTGACATATGTGGCGGGAACAGGAGAGTAAAGTTTATGCAGAATCTGTAGGACTACAGGTTACCTATGAGGACAGACCCATTATATGTGACATGATTATGTACGAGTTCACTGACAATCTGGGCCTGTCCTTTGAGGTTACATGTTACTACACTGTGTGTTATGGTTCTGCTTTGTGTGTGTGGCTAATTTTGGCACTTCTACACAACATCACAACAGCACTATGTGCTTGCTTTAGCTGAGGAGTTTGTGCCTCCATTTTAGGGGGCACCCTCACTGTAACTATCATACAGCAATGTCCACCTCATATTGTACAGCTTGCTAATGGCAGTTGTCCATGAGGCAGGTTTGCTGTGCTATGAGCAGCCTGTATTCCCCTGTCAGGTACAGCCAAATCTATGGAGTTTTAATGCTGCTTGCATAATGCATGGGTGTACAGCTGTGCATACCTCCCTGTCCCATCTGAGATGGGAGGGGCAGCCAAGCTATGTGAACCATCCCAGAACAGGTAATAAATTGATTTGTTGAAATATATGTCTGTATTGCCTGCAACTAGAGGGGTGGGGACACTTTACACTTCTCATCAGCAGGTCCTGCAAACTTAGGGTCATGGTGCCACACCCTTGGGGTTCACAGTCTGATATACAGTGTTTGTAGGCACTCCTTGCAGTGATGATGTGAATGCCTGTGTATGCATAGAGGACTTGTTCAACTTTTCTGACATTACATTGGACTCACAGCGTACAATGTCTGTCAAGCAACCAGACAGCACACTGGTTGTTGTGTGACATGATGTGGGGACACAGACATGTGTTTTGGGTACATAAATGTACAGTATGACATGCCTAGGACAAGTGGCAGGTGGACACACATTGACCAAAGGTGGCCAGTCCACTGCAGAAGGCCTCACAGCCATTTCATGCAGATATCCACCATTAATCTGTTGAAGGGCAGAATGCATGACATACTGTGAAATTGTCACCTACAATGTATCACTGCCACTGTGCTGCTTATTTCAGCAAACTTGACATCTGTGTCACTGGACATTATGCACTGTATTGTGACCCTGTAGCAGTGTTTCTAATCACCATCTTGTCAGTTCACTAGTGACATTCCACTAACCGTGGAACAGAAGACATAATACATGCAAAGGCCAGCTGTGTTCCCAGGTTGCTAATCAAGGCATCTACCTGGAGAAGGGTATGTGCAGCCTACAGAGCCTTTCATGATGTGGGACAGCTATGTGGATGAACAAACAGGCTGTGTCATGCTTCTCATCATGAGCTTCACAGTAACATTTTGCGTGTGATGACAGAAAATGTATAAGAGCATGGTATCCTATGTGAGAGTGTTTTTGGTGAGACCAGCATTAGTAGTTGCCAGGCACTGACAATTCTTTGGACACCCCTGCTTTCCACAGTCTGTACAAGGTAATTATGTCCTTCCAGTACACACCACTTGGGTAGTGTCCAACTGCATAATACCTGTGTAAAACCCCCACCTTACCTTCACAGAGTATGCATACTACACTTCCCAAGCATGTTTGTCTGTGCTCTTTTCAGACACCTTGGATGATTCTCTTCTTGGAACATGATGGAATTAACTGCAATACTTACTTGCACAAAGAACAACCAGCACGAAGTGCCAAACAGGGTCCCCAGATCTCTGAGTTGTGTGACATGAAACACCAAGAAAGGAGTTAGCATGGATATGAGCAGTAACAATGTCACACACCTACTGACGCTGGACAACACACAATTTCTTTTGGTCAAGGTCAGATCATGCCCACCTACCCTAACCGGTGGACCTCAGTGAGTGTCAAACTATGCAATGGATGAGGGGAATATGTCTCACTCCGCCTACCATGACATGACAAAATGTTTGACAATATTAGGCCTGCAGGCCTTGCTGAAAACTGTAGGTTATTTACAGAGTGGTATGTCAGCTGGTGGATAGGCAAGTGTCTGATAGTCATATTCTGGGAAGATAGCATTGGGAGACATATGCTACAATATGCCAGTCAACACTGGATTTCCCTCAGACATCATTAATGGAGTACCCCTTTTAGCCATTCCCTTCTCTGCAGTCACGACCACTGTCAGTGACCTCTGACTGACTACATTAGCAGATGATTACATATTAGGAGCTGTCACTGAATCCCACACAGAACCAGCAGTCACCAAGGATGGCCAGAGACACACATTTGGTTGTTGTCAGAAACACTGACAAATAGTAAATGCCAACAACTGCACACTACTGTCCTTTAGGAAGTCATCCACCCCTGGAAAATATGGTAGTGTCCTCACACCATAGACAGTTGAGCCATTACTCATGGAGTTATTTACACAGAGAGTAATGTAGCCTTTGACTTTCACTGGTCTGTAAGATGTGGGGATCCATTCAATGTTGTACAACCTCAACAGAAAGGTATGGGATGTAAATCCCAGTCTATCATTGTTACACTGATTTTGGCGCTCATCACGCCTATCATTGGGTGCAATGACACATTTGCTATGTCACTACGGTTTACCTTTACAAAACCGAATCACAGTTGTGCGATTGCTCATATGAGCAAATCGTAACCATGAAAGTCATAACAGTGCCAATTTAATATGTTCGAAAATCAGCAAATTGAAAAACAGATTAGCTGATTTTTTAACATAAATATTGAAAGAAAAATCTAATGACGTTTAAACAGGGTGTCAAGCACCCCCCCGCACCCCCCTACTTTAATATTCTAACTCCAAGATCGCACTACAGTGGGGAAAGGGACGATTTTCTGATCCCCACTATAGTGCAATCCGTCCCAAAATGTTGAATGTGCAATGAGCGAATGTCAGTGAGCATTCACTCATTGCACATTTGAACCTTTTTCCATTCGGCATTTGCAAACTTTGCAAACTGCCTTTCGGACAATTGCTGTTTTCCCTTGTGCAATACGCACACATGAAGGTAAACCATCACTACACAGGCATATCTTACAACTGTAGCAGTCACACAGGTTCCATGATAAACCAATACATATTGTAGATAACATGTCCTATGCAGTCCGTGTCAAGACCGTACATGCGTAGTCTGTCTCCTACATGCTTTGGAGGGGATGTGTATGGCTGCCATACATGGAGTTGTTGGATCCCACTGTGTACCTCCCACATATCCAAGACATGAATAACACATTTCTTACCTGCTCTACACACCTACACCATCACTGTGGTATAAATCGTACATGGTGGAGAGACACAGACACTGCACCCTATATGTAACAGGCTCTCCATCCATGTGAAGCACACATCTGCTGTAACACACATCATGTGCAAGTTACACAGCGGGATGAAAAACAAGACATTTATAACTGGTGTAGGACAAATATCTATAATGGGCACAGAAAATTTGTAGATGGGCATCTCCATCACCATGGCTTGTAGCTGCATTAACTCATGAAACACTGGTGACACATCACTGGTATCAGACCTTTTCATTGATTAAGGATGCATTAGTAGGATGGATGATGCCATTACATTGTTAGCCTGTTTTACACATATGAACCTATGGAACCATGCACCTATACTGCTGTACCTTGTTAAAGACATACTTCTTCTGTGCTGACATTCCATTCTGTGCAGTGACATCTATGGGTTTATTGCCACTGTGTATCCATAGGTGTACCCCACAAACTCCTGAAACTGAAACATAAACAGGTCCATGACACACCTTTCATTGTGTAAGTACACAGCTATTACAACATCATACAACATAAGATACAGAAAATTATGTGGCTTAGTCATTACAAATGTCATCATACAGCCTATATCAGTCACCAGTACAAGTGGCATGGCAAAGCAACACTGCATTACACATTTACATATGACTTTATGGGTCTACTTTGTTTCATTGAATCTCATTTCACTGTATTTCATTTCACCCGACCACTTTGTTGAAAATTCAAATTACTGAAAACTCATTTTACTGAATCTCATTCCATTGAACTGCAGTTAGTATATATGGCAAGTGTGTAGAGTACTGTAAGGCAAGTAAAAGGTATATGCCCTTTTTCCCACTGTAGTGCAATCCTGGAGTTAGTATATATAGTTAGAAGGGGTGTAGGGGGCACAGCCCCCCACAGTGGGGGTGTGGGTGGCAGAGCCCCCCACTTAGTTTGAGTACATAATGTCTTCTGGAGAGAGTTAGTCATTGGTGTTGCAACTATGCATGTCTATTGTTTAAAATGTATTGTTTTGAAGTTTTTGGTAAAATACAATATAAAACAAACAAAATGGGGGACTATGCCCCCCACACACCACTACCTATATATACTAACTCCAGGATCGCACTACAATGGGGAGAAGGGTATATACCTTGTTCTTGCCTTACAGTACTCTATACAGTGCCATATATACTAAGTTCAGTTCAGTGAATTGAGATTCAGTGAAATGAGGTTTCAGTAATTTGTGTTTTCAAGGATGTGGTCAGGGTGAACTGAAACTCAGTGAAATGAGATTCAACGAAACACAGTAGACCCAAATCTATATAGTCACCCCATGCATCAGACATATAGCTTCATTACCCTGCATCAATAACTAGGATGACAGGGATGTAGCACAGGTATCATCACTTGCACAGGGTATTGTGTGGGGGTGCAGGAGATCTAGGCTGACCCAATAGATTGAAAGCATGTGTGTAAGTCAGGAAGGGAAGCAGGCAAGATGGACCATGGAAATGTGTAGTGTGTGTCTGTAGATGACCTGAATTTGACAATGGTTTGTGAGTGTGTGCGTGAATACAGTCTAACTCAGTGCTAGCCCTACATGTGTGTATGTTGGACAGCTTTGAACCATGGATGGTAGAGCTGACAGTTCACTATCTCCACCCAAGAACACAGGAATTGGTTCTGCCAGGAGTTGTACTGGCACCTCCATGGTTAAGGTCAGAAAGATTGTTAGCACCTGATGGTGACTGCTGTCTGTTGAGACAGTGTCCTCCACAGGAAAGCCCAGGACCATGAGCTCATGGCCTGCCATGTCTTGGTGTGGACAGCACTCTCCCCTCTGTAGCACTGGATGTACTGCTGCTATAGGAGTGTGATTGTGCATGGCTACAAGCACTCTCAGCAGATGGGGGTACTAACCTATGTCCACAAAGTCCGACGCTCAGCTCCAACCAGATGATTCAGCACAGACAATGTGCATTCCAAGACATATATACTGCAATCTGTCCCAGACCACATTCTTTCCACTGCATCAGTGAATCAATCCAGGGTGTCACCAATGCGGTGGAGGGAGTCACGGATGTCAGATGTGCTGCATCCATAACCCTGAGCATACATCTGGAGTTCCTCTCAGAACATGCCTGTATCTCCATGATGGCCCAAAACATACACCAAGTGACCAGTGATGTGGCACCTGCAACCGATGTTGGAAGGACAGCAGGTTTCCTACGAGCAGCCCTATCAATCCACCTGTGTGGAACCTCACTTGGTCTCTGACTATGGCCTGTGTCTACACTCAATGGAGCCATAGTTGCCACACTTTCCTGTTAAATGTCCCTACCCTCTGACTGCCCAATATATGTGGCCTCTGGGGACTGGGTATGTGCAGGCATACTGACTGTGTGTTGACAATGTGGGCAGAAGAGGAATGTCAACCTCTGGGACAAATTAAGCCCCTGAAACCTCCACCTGTGCCTTACTCTGGCCACCATCATCATCAAAGTCAGAAGAGACACTGACATCAGGTTGTGTAGGGGACAGAGACCACCCCCCCCAGTCACCTGTGATAAAAAGGGAAAAGCAATACATTAATACCTGCATTACTATGCTATGCAGTACTATGTTGCAATATATGTAAAGCTCTATATACTGTTGTCACTAATACAGACCTGTTTAAAACCCAACCTCATATAGTAGGATGTGAAGACTTTTCCCACAATCAGCTGTAGTTACTTGTAAGTAAAAACGCTTTACACAGCAATGTCATCAGCAACAATGAGGTACACCATTAACATCTGTGAAGACTCTGCTCTGCAGAGATGACAAATACGCAATCTGTAACGTCCTGACAATAATGTCACATCTATCAGTGTGGTCACACCTACAAGGCATAGGTTTGACTCTAACATGTGTACAGTCAGAAAATATCTGTGCAGTTGGCAATCATGCCGACAGTACAGCAATCTCAGCAGCAGGCCTGGGACAACACTTTAGGGATCGGAGTGAGGTCCCCCGAGTGGCTCCAAGGGCACACGGGACACGGCCCTGCCCAGCAGCCTCCAGGAGATCTGGGGAAGACGGGGACCGTGGAGCTCTGGACCGGAAAGGAGTGGGCCGTGGAAGTCCCGATGAGAGTGGATCTGACCCTCTGCGGCCGGGGGGAGTTCCGCGGGGCCGGCCTAGAACGGAGCGAGGTCCCCCGAGAGGCTCCGAGGGCACAGGGGACACAGAATGATCCAGCAGCCTCCGGGAGATTCCTAGCCCGGGAGGGAGAGCTCTCCCGCCCCGGTAGAAGTGGAAGCCTGGGAGGGGTCCCTCCCCCACAGAAGTCCGGAAGGGAGAGAGGGTCTCAGATTGACCGGGCCGGGGGCGCTTCCGCCCGGGTGAGAGGGTCCCGACCGCCCCCCCTCCAGTTGGAAGTCCTCAAGGGAGCGACCCGGGGGAGTCCCTGGGACCCCGAGAGCTTGGGCCCGGCAAGGGGGGGGAGGCGTCCGACCTCCACTGGTACCCGATGGTGTCCTCGAAATATCGCAAAGTGCCCGGAACCCCTCTGGACGAGAAAGCATAGGGCTGCGAAAGCCCCGATGAGAGCAGATCCACCCCTCCGTGGCCGGGGGGGAGTTCAGCGGGGTCGGTCACACCCCATGGGTCCGTCCCCCCGGTCGTCCCCCGGGCACGCGCAATGCAGCACAATTCGGCAGCCTGCAGGAGTTAAGGGACAATGGGGCGTCCCATGGGGAGTGCGAGTCCGGGTCCCAGCCCCGGGGAGAATGCCTCCCGGTGGGCGCCCTGGTGGCGGGGTCGACAAAGGCGCCTCTCCCCGCCATCCCACACCAATCGATCAGGCCGACCGACTCCTACTGGTGGAGGGCCCCCACGGCCTGGCCCTGCGGGTCACAGCTGGCGGGTCGAGCCTCTCCTCCCCGGGAGTGAGGCGCAGGTGGGGGCCGCGAAGCATTCCGCGCGCCCCCCGGTGGCGTAGTCTAGGCGAGACCGACGAGCCCGGGCCCAGGCGTAGGGGTCCTGCGATGTGCCGGGCCGGCCCCCGCTCTGGAGGGCGCCCCCCCGAGCACGGGAGCTCCAGGAGCTCTGC
>NC_056748.1:168515854-168585854 GCF_019279795.1 Protopterus annectens
ACCTGATACAGTTACAATACTCCTCTGCTGATATGTGATAGATTTTGGCAATGTTTGCTGTGTGAAGAAAATCTCATACAGATTGGTTTCCCTAGCCAACTGTTTGCCTTTTTAACATGATTCTCATTACCAGTTGATTGGCTCTTAACCAACCTGTGGTTCTGCAATGCTAATTGCAGCCAAGACAGCTGATTAGCAGTATCATCAGCCAATGACATGCAATGACTGAACAAGATATAAGGCATTCATGTAGATTAGAAGCCCTTTCTGATATGTTGTGCTGAACATTACTGGGGTGAGGAGACTACATCATCACAGAGGGTAGGTCTGTAGCAGCTACTTTTGCATATAGATGTGTGTGCTAGAGGCTGTGGCTGCTTCTGCAGGCAATAGGTATAGACAGAGAGCATGAACACTTTGCAGGACAACAAGCTGTAAGAGTAACTGCAGGAGCTGTATCAGCCGCTTTGTTGCAGAAGCAGAGCCAGAGTGAGAGCACCCCTTTCACTCAAATTAAGTCATGTGTTTAAGGTAAGTATGTTAGGCAACAATATCATTAACAAAGTACTAGGCAACATATTCATTGTGTCCTTGAGCAACACAGGGGGTAAATATAACATTAAGTCAACCATTTGAGCAACTGGCAGGCCATGTCTTGCAGACTGGTACTCATTTGGAATGTTTATGCTGGCAGTGGCTTATTCTACTGAATAGAGAGAGGCAGCTTATCCTATGGAGTAGACAGTGATCATTTGGGAAGGCCCAGTCCTTAGTTTATCAACCTAAAATTATCATGTTTCATCCCTTCTCATTTAACCAAAAAATGCACTTTATTCATCTGCTTTTACTGTATTTGTATTTCTTCCTACTTTATTACTTTATTTTGCTTTTGCTGCCTGTTCTCAAAAGTACTCAATTGCATTTATTCTGCTGCATTTATTACTGCTGGTTAGTAGCCTGATTCAATTGTAACTGTTATTCTAAGCCTTTTGGTTTAAGCACTTGGGCTTTAGACCAGTTGTTTTACATTAAGAAGGTTTGTGGTCTGCACTCTTGTGGCAGGTAGGTAGCTTACATCCTTCTAAGTTGGGAGTTGCTGACTGAAGGCATAGTGTCTTGTTATTCTAAAAGTGTCTTAGTTCTGGTTTAAGCACTTGGGCTTCAGGCCAGTTATTTTACATTAAGACGGTTTGTGGTCTGCACTCTTGTGGGAGGAGAGGGTAGATTCTACCCTTTTGAGCTAAGAATTTCTGGTTAAAGGCTTATTGTGCTATTGTGCCTGCTTATTTGAACTTTTTCTTTCTGAAATTGGTGCACCATGTTTGCTGTAGCATAGAATAGATTCATATCTACTGAATCTAGCTTTGTTTGTATAACCGGAACACTAATCCAGGCCATCTCTTTTGGAGAAGGTTCCCCTGCACCCTAGTGGCAGGAGTGTGCAGCTGGAGTTTGTCTGATTGAAAACTGCTGGAACAGGGCTCAGTTTCTAGCTTTTTTATTGGTTAATTGGTTAATTTGTTTAAATCAGTTTGCTTATTTGCTACTGTTATATTAAAGAATTGTGCTTTATTCATCTACTTTTACTGCATTTTTGTTTCTTCCTACTTTATTACTTTATTTTGCTTTTGCTGCCTATTCTTAAAAGTACTCAATTGCATTTATTCTGCTGCATTTATTACTGATTGTTAGTAGCCTGATCAAATTTAAACTGTTATTCTAAGCCTTTTGGTTTAAGCACTTGGGCTTTAGGCCAGTTGTTTTACATTAAGAAGGTTTGTGGTCTGCACTCTTGTGGCAGGACAGGTTGCTTACATCCTTCTAAGCTGGGAGTTGCTGATTGAAGGCTTAGTGTCTGTTATTCTAACAGTGTCTTAATTCTTGTTTAAGCACTTGGGCTTTAGGCCAGTTATTTTACATTAAGAAGGTTTGCAGTCTGCATTCTTGTGGGAGGAGAGGGTAGAGTCTGCCTTTTTGAGCTGGGAATTTCTGGTTAAAGGCTTATTGTGCCTGTTTATTTGAACTGTTTCTTTCTGAAATTGTTGCGCCTTGTTTGCTGTAGCATAGACTAGATTCAGGCCTACTCACTCTAGCTTTGTTTGTATAACTTGAGCACTAATCCAGGTCATCTTTTTTTGGAGAAGTTTCCCCTTCACCTTAGTAGCAGGAGTGTGCAGCTGGAATTGTCTGATTAACAACTGCTGGAACAGGACTCAGCTTTGAGCTTTTCTATTGGTTAATTCATTCATTTGTTTAAATCAGTTTGCTCATTTGCTATTGTTATATTAAAAAAAAAAAGTTCTAGCTTGTTTTCCCACCTTTCCTGTTACTAGAGTAGTCCAGATGCAGATTTGCTGTATTCAGGACTGTATTGTAGTTTCTGAGTTCCCCAGACCTTTCTGTGTTAGACGGAAGCCTCTCAGCCTATCAGTGGCAGTGGTAAACACTAGGTAGCCTATTTACCACAAGAGGAGTGGTTTCTAGCTCCCTTTCAACTTTCTGCTTTAAAAGCCCGTGTTTGCATGGGTTGGCATGCCGTGCAGCACCACTAAGCTAGGATAAACTGTTACCAGTGCTAGAAAGCCTGGTCTTCAAGTTTTTCCTTAGATCTTGATAGTTCTCTTCTCTCTTGCTTGTAAGTAGCTTATTCGCCTAGCACTTCATCTGGTTTCTTGTAGCAATTATTGTAGCACACATAAGTGCTAACAACACTAAACATCCTATAAGAAAACAACATCAGTACTTATTAATAATGACCATCCCTTCTGGCATGCCTAAATGTCAGTTCCCTGTTCTTTCTCCTATTAACCTGGTGAACTTGGGCATTCTGAGAAAGTTTAGCAACTGCCTCATGTACACAGACAATCCTCTGCTCTTAACTCCCAACACTCAGACTTGTGAGAGATGCAGTTATATATCCAAACTGGAAGACATGCGCTCTCTAGCCAAGACTGGAATAGCTGGTGAAGAGGAGAAGGTCAACACCTGCAGCACACCACATGGAACACATAGCCCTCCAGAATACCCACCATCACAGCTCTCACATAGAAACACAAACCACGCACCCACCTTTGTGGAGGCTTCCAATAGAAATCTACCCAAACAGTAGAGACCTTCAAATCAGAAATGCACGCAACCAGCACAACAGAGCACAAATCAAGACACATAGCTCACCTACACAGTGTGCCCCTCAACCTAAGCTGCTAAGGCAAAACAGCTTGCCCAATACACTAATCATAGGTGACTCGATAGTGAAGCACACTGATGTCCCACTCACTAGGTTGAATAAGGAGAAGGTAAGTCAGCTGTCTTTCAGGTGCCAGGATCCAACATGTAATACACACACACTGAAGTCACTCCACAAGTACAAGTATGACTCTGTCATTGTCCATGTGGGTGTGAATGACCTGAGATGCACCTCCCTGGACTACATGAAAAGAGACATGGAGGAGCTCTCAGATTATATTATCCAGGCAGGTCTGACCCTCGCCCTGAGCAGCATCCTACCATTGCCCAGAATTATACCACAGTACAAACAAATAATGATTGACTTCAACAATTGGCTAAGTTTCTGTTGTCATTCTAAGGGGATCCAGTATCTGTCTGCTTGGCATGACATGATTGACAGACCTCAATGCTTTGCCAGAGATGGCCTTCATCTGTCATTCCCAGGTTTCCGGATACTGACCAAGGCTCTTGCCACCCCTATAGTGCCTTTTTTAGGCAGTGATGCAAAGACCAAATTACGACTGTAACAGCTATAAATAAATGCAATCTGAGGGTCATGCTGCTCAATGCTAGAAGTCTAAATCTCAAGATGCACTCACTTGAAGCACTCCTCAAAATGGAGAACATCAACATTTGTGCTGTAACAGAGACCTGGTTTAAAGCAGCAGAAAGCAGCCCTGCGATACCAGGCTATAACTCATTCCACACCTTTTTACCCCAGAAAATGGACTGAAGCTCCAAAGGCAGTGGCATCTCCATATCCATAAAGGATATGCACACCTCCAGACTAGTAGCCCAGCATAACACATCGGAGATACTTCAGGTACAATTAACAGTGGGTAAGATGGTGATCCAGGTCATAGCTTGCTATATGTCCCCAACCATGTCCCAAGACTCTCATTCCACATTCCTAAGCACCCTGGAAACTATTAGGGTCCAACCTAACAACCTCATACTGGGTGACTTAAACTACCCCTCCATCAACTGAGAAAACTACATATGCACCAGTACACTTGCCCAACGCTTCCTGGATATCATTAATTTCAATGCACTGGACCAGCTCATTCTTACCCCCACTAGAGGAAGCAACATCCTTGACCTGGTTATTACTAACATGGGCCACCATTGCTCAACAACAATAGTCAATTAATCCCTAGTTAGATCCAACCACAAACTAATTACCATGGAAATCCACATCTCACCCACACAACCAGCGAAGGTAACCACCATGAAAAACTTCTCCAAAGCTAAATTTGGGCTCCTATAAACAGAGGTGGCTAACTTCATGGCACCCATGCAAATGGAAAATAGGTGCATTACCATCAAATCATACACCAATGCACTGTACGAACATGTACATAAATACATGGAACTAGTCATACCCAACAGAAACAAGATGCTCACCTCCAAAATAAGGAAGCCAATCTGGTGATCTCCTGCCATTAACAAACTCTGCAAAAGAAGGAAGAAACTGTTGCAGAAAAAGGTGAAGTCCCAAGGCTGGAAAAACTCCCTTATTAGCCTCAACAAAAAGTTGAGATCCCTCATCAAAAACTCTAAAGCTATCTATGAAGGCAGAATTGCAGCAGACACTAAAAACAACCACAAAGCCTTCTACAGTTATATCAAGAATCTCCACAGCAATACCCAGATTTTCTCTGAATTACTGCACAACGGTGCCCCCTATACTGAGCCAACAGATATTTCCAACATACTTGCCAACATATTCAGTCCCAACTTTACCCCTCTCCTCCCCCAAAGGACCAATCACAATACCAAAGGAATGCCAGGCACCCATCATTACTGCAGCACAGGTTATAGCTGCATTGTCCAAGGCCAAAAATATAGCTTCCATGGGACCCAACAATATCCTTGGCTGTGTTCTACATGAACTACAAAGTGAACTGGCACCACACCTGTTTGCCCTGTTCAATCACAGCCTCACCTCAGGCTTTGTCCTTACAGAATGGCAGATTGCTACAGTCATCCCTCTCCATAAAGGGGGAGCAACTACAGACCCCAGGAATTATCGCCTCATTAGCTTGACGAGTCTGATATGTAAGGCTATGGAGCGCATTATCATGGACCTAATTAATAAGGATAAAAGGAATCGCCAAACACTGGATCCCACGCAATTTGGTTTTGTGAAGGGTAGATCATGCCTCCTCAACCTGGTCGACTTCTTTGAGTCAGTCACTAGAGCTGTGGATGAGGGCAAGGCAGTTCATACAGCCTACCTCAATCTGGCAAGGCCTTTGATACCATTCCCCACTCAGGAATTATTGACAGACTCACCAAACTAGGCATTAACCTCTATATCACTAGGTAGGTTGCAAATTGGCTCACAGATAGAACACACAGTGTGAAAGTAACAGGCTCCAAGTCAGACTGTCAACCAGTCACAAGTGGAGTCCCACAGCGATCGGTCCTGGGTCCTCTCCTGTTTGACATCTACTTCTCAGAAGTCTAGGCCAACTTGGTGGGACTCTGGCTGACCATGTTTGCTGATGACTGCAAGCTGGGAGCCATTATTAACTCCCCAAGTGATGTAGACATCCAACAGAAGGGCCTCACTGAGACCAATGACTGGTGTCAAAACCATGGCCTTAAGCTTAATGCCAAAAACATGCGTTGTCATTCCCTTTGGGAAAACCTCAGTTCCTACTAATTACCACATTGATGGTAGCCCACTGAACACTGAAGGTGTTATAAGAGATCTGGGGACACAGGTTGACAGCAACTTCTCCTTCGAACACCACATTGCCACTGTGGTCAGAAAGTCCTTCTATGTGGCACATCTCATTACCAAGTGTTTTGCAGCCAGGAAGAAAGAGGTCATCATCTCTCTCTCTCCTCTTCCTTCATTAGACATATCATTGAGTATAATGCCCCATTTGGCATGTACCTCACTAAACACCTGCAACAGCTGGGAAGGCCACAAAAGTACCTCATGAAGAGGATCCTAGGCCTTAAATACATGCTCTGCATGGACAGACTCAAATAAACTCCAGCTTTTCTTTGTCTCATATCATCTAATAGAGGCGATCTCTGCTTGACTTACAAAGCCATGTCTGACCCAGCCCTGTTAGAAATGTTACACCTAAATAAATACCAATCCCTCTGCACCACACACTCCAGGGACCTCAACCTCATTGCCACAATCAACAGAACATGCTGGAGGGACAGGTTCATAACCCAGAGACTGCCCATGCTCTGGAAAAGACTTCCCCATACATGTCAAGCACAGGACCTCACTGACCCTTTTCAAGAGAAATCTTGCTGAGTGGATGGGAAATAGAAAGTTCACCCTGGGGATCACTCCAGTGGCTCTACTTGATAGAGGTACCAGGAACTAACAGCAGCATGATGCCAGGGCACTTCTATGGGCTAGGCTTGTAAAAGGCTCTAGGGCCATTGGCCTAGTACACATCTATGAACTTATATGTGTATGTTAGTTGTGCAGCTGTGCTAATCTGTAATGTGATTATGAAGGGATTGTGTGCTGCACTCTGATATTAGTGGGCCTCATTTTCATTACCTGGGTTTAAATCCTCCGTGAAAGCATATTAATGAATTACCTGACACTTTTGCACTTATAGTTTTGCTATAGGGATATGTGAAGTGTGTTCCTATCTGCAGGCCTGTGACTTCCATCAGTAAAACACAGACATTTGATTTGGAATGCATTTTGTGGATGAAGAGTGCATGACTCAGTCATTAATTTCTGGCTTCATAATAATATAATTTAAATGCTAAACACCACTGGATTTGAATCCAGGACTGTGTGTGGCAAAAGCTGTCAATTGCAATGCATTTAACAGACTGAGCTACTGCATCACTGCTACAACAGGTGTATTTGTCAAGATATAAGTGATGTAACATACTTTTTTTACATGCATCATTACTTGAATGGCTTTATATGGATATATTTCTCCACCAGAGTCCCAGTTCGACATGTATGTTGCCATTAGTGTTGTAGCAGGTGCATTTGTAAATGATGTTGATGAACATGCACATTTACCTGCTATTAGACACCTCACTTCCATCCATTATTCCATGTCTGTCTTTCTGCTGGTGTACGCTTGCACCAGACTTTCTTCCATTACTTTTTCAGCAAGTTTGAGCAACAAGGCACAATGCACAGCTCTGCTTAAAATCACTTCATGACTGTAAGTTGCAGTTATTATATTTTGCTTAAACCACCTGTTTTAATTAACAGCTGTGTGGCATTTTAGGTTAATGCAGTGGTCTACAGGTGCATTGGTCTTGGGTTTGAAATAGGGGACAGGTGTTTATTATAATTTAAAGCACATATATCAGCATAGCAAGATTTAGCTTAGCTTAGCAATGCTGTGTAATGCAGTGCATTGTGCAGTGTCATGCAAAAAATCTTTAAAGAAAAGAAAAGTGGGGAGATAGGAAAGTGGTGAAATGGGGTGCAAGCAGGGGGAAAACATAGTGAAAGGCAGGTAGGTATGTGCAGGAAGGGTGTATGAAAGGACCATAGCTATCTATTTCTTGTACAGTAACAACTGGCACTTTGACAGAATTTGTAGATAAATTTGGACTGTCACCCCCCGAGAGAGAAGTGAGGACAATATAACTATATTGTCAAGCCAGTTGAACCAATTTACATGTGTCTAGTGGACACATGTGAGAAATGGAGAGCTATGTATGGGACAATATTTTTTTTGGGGGTGTGCCCATTTTTTTTTAAGGTGAGAGTGGAATGTTGGGGAAGGGACATAGGTAGGGGAGGTAAGTTGTGTAGGTGAGGAAGCTTTTGCAGACAGATAAGACAGCAGATAGGGGCGGTGTGTGACACAAGAGGGGGATGAACACCTTGGATGGGGAGGGTGTTGTGGAATTGCAGTTCCATGTGACTCCACAAGGTAGCAGCATGACTTATGTCCCCACTCATGGGACTGTCGGCAATGCCCCAGTAGTTGCAGTGGTGGAGTCTGGGCTCCAGGGTGAGCCTGTCCCACCAGGGTAGCCAGCATGCTCTCCATTCGGCACAGGCATCATACAAACCCATGGTACATGATCCTGTGCGCCAAAACCGGAAGTGCATCATGGGTGACAACTTCCCTCCACCACCACTCCCAGAGGGGGGACCTAGTCCCATCCCATGGAGTGGAACTACCCAATGCCACAGGTAGTGCAGGGGCAGCAGAGGGGGCTTCACTAGTCTGGGTCCCAGACATGCTGGGGTCCAATACCATGGCTAGAGAAGGCAAAGTAGGGGGATCACTGGGAGCTGGCCTACCTTGATGAGCTGTAGTAATTTAGTTATAACAATAAGTTAAGGTAAGTAATAACCAAACCAATGTTAGTATTAACATAATGGAACATAATATTGATTAATCCAAATCCATATTAAGGTATATAATGTGGAACACAACAATAAATAACATAACAGTAAGGGTGTTAACAGCAAACCAGTATGAAATAACCGATAAGGCCAACAAAACAGTTAGTTTAACAAAATATATTCATATTGCTGCAATTGCCTATCCTGTTAGTATACTTATAAATCACTCCATCACAGAGTCATATACCCCCCCAACTGTGGAGAAAATCCATTATCACTCCACTAAACAAAGGTGGCAACACCTTTGATTTGTCAAACTACCAACCTATTTCTATCTTCTCCCGATTATCTAAAATCCTAGAGAAATGTATACATGCCCAATTTTTAAAGTATCTCTTAAATCACAACCTTCTTGCCAACACCAAACATGGATTTCGCCCAGCACACAGCATCACTATAGCCCTACTATCATTCACAGATACTGTTTTTAAAGCCCTGGATGCAGGCGTTTTTACCTCTGTGATCCTATTGGATCTATCCAAGGCTTTTGATACAGTATCACACACCAATTTATTGCAAAACCTAGAAACCATAGGCTGCTCCCCAAATAGATTAACTTGGTTTTCTAGCTACCTACAAATAAGGAAACAAGCTGCCATATGGCAAAATAAACTCTCAGACCACCTTGATAATAATACTGGAGTTCCCCAATGTTCAATTTTAGGACCACTTCTCTTTAACATATTCATAAACGATCTGTACAAAGCATCCCTACAAAGTACCCTTGTCCAGTATGCCGATGACTCCACCATAATCCCCAAATCCAGTAATTTATCCAACCTACAAAAGATTATACAAACCACCTTCATGGCTAACTAGTGCCCAATTATTATTGAACCCAAAAAAATCTATGTTCTTGTTATTTTCATCAAAAGCATTAAGTTCTGACTTCAAAATTCTCTTTCAAAACAACACAATAATAAAACAAGTCAAAACAGCAAAACTACTAGGAATAACAATTGACGACAAACTCACCTTTGAATACCATATTTTGAATGCAATAAAAAAAAAAACACTTCAAATTCGGTAAACTCTACCTTCACAAACTTTACTTGGATGAACCTACCAAAATAAACATGCCAACACTCTGCTTATTCCTTCTCTCCTCTATGGAAGTCCCATTTTCACAAATCTCCATACATCACTGAGCAAGAAACTAGAATCTTGCTACTGCAAAATAGCAAAGTTTGCGTCAGGAATGACTAACCAATCACATCATTGTCAGGTCATCTCTGAATTAAACTGGCTTCAATTCCCTCACTACCTCCACTACAAGCAACTTACTTTTGCCCACAAACTTATTTACAAACATTTTAACTGCCCATCACTCCATCCTAGCCTACAAACTTATATCCCAACCTGTAACCTATGTTCCACAAATAAGCAGCTTTTAAGTATGTCCAAACCCAACAAGAGAGTTGGTCACAGCCTATATTCTTATAAGATTACTAAGCTCTGGAACAATCTACCTTCCTTCATCACTCAGCTAGACTCCATAAATATCTTCAAAGCTAAACTAAAGTCTCACTATCTTAACAATCTCATCTGTACCTGTTTTAATAATCCAAAACCACCATAATTTCATATAAATCCCTGTCCCGAGTCCATCATTACTTCCTTTCTGTTGCTAGTGCAAACTAATTAGCATGTATTCTCACTCAGTACTGCTCTTTCTATCACTATATGTCCGAGTCCCTGTGCCTTAATAGCCACAGTCCACTTATCGTTGTGTCAACAGATACGCTTAGTGTCTAACTCTACATCTTCTTTTCCTTCCTCTTTCTGATTATATGTGAATCCGACTGACAATCCTTGCATTGTACTTGGCTGTACACCATTTATTTGACCTTTTACACTGATCTCTATCAATGTGATAGGCATTAATTTTGTCATTGTTTTTAGTTTAACGTCTAGCATAAAATGTGTCTCTGTTTTTTTTTTTTTAATTTGTATGTAGACTTTTTATGCTTGAACTGTTATGTAGGGCTTTTCCCACTGGGCCACCACTGAAAATAGGTTTCTGACCCAGTGGACTTTCCCAGTCAATAAATGTCAATAAATAAATAAATTCATTCATTCATTAATTAATTAAATTATAATAATAAATAACAATAATAAATTAAAGTTTAACAAAATATAGTTAGTTGAACAAAATATGTTAATATTAAATCATAATAATAAATAACAATAATAAATTAAAGAAGGTAAGTGGTAGGGAGAGAGAAAATCATACAATTAGTGACGTCGCAGATGATATCCCTAAAATTACCCCTAAAACATAGACCTACAGGTGTGCAGTGTCAGTTGTGAGTACAGTGACTACAATTCCTGTATAGATGATGTAACATGTACATACCTGTCAAGCTGTTAGCATGGGACAGTGTGGGCCAAGCAATAAGAAATGCAGGTACACAACTGGTACACATAATGTGCAGGTACATGACTACCAAGGTGTTCTGTAAAGGGATGTGACAGGATAGTGCATTCCAGGTAATCAGTTATCCGCTAATCATGGACCAGGCAGATTGGGTGGTTATAATTACAATATGAACAATCATGACATTTCAGAGGTATGCTTGTTTACATTAAGTGGACTAGACAGCCATCATGTCTTAGTTGTCAGGCATAGGAGCAGAACCCAAAAGCTGTGACTGCAGCAGACATCTGCAAATAATGTAACAATTCACTGCAGCAACTTAGAACAGACATGCAAGGAATGCAGTCCTACTGCAAGTATTAAGACACATTATGTTATGAAACCACAATCCACAATACACTTTACTGGTATTGCTGCTAAGTGTCTGTGAAGTATACACATGCTATCTGCCCATAAAGTGGGCTACCTCACCCTTATAATTTCTGTTCCTGTAGTGGGAGGAAAGGAGAGCATCATGTGACAGGAAGTGGCCAGGAGACAGCCTTGAACCATACTGTGTTCTGTGCAATACATTTCCAAGCAATTACTTTTGCATTCTATAGTTATTACAGTTTTATAGTTGATTGCAACAACTTAGAACAGACATACAGTGAATACAGCGCTACTACAAGTATTTAGAGACATTTGTTTTGAAACCACAATCCTGCTTTACACTTTACTGTTATTGCTGCTAAATGTCTGTAAAGTATACATGATATCTGCCCATAATGTGGACTGCCTCACCCTTATACTTTCCTGGAATGGGAGGAAAAGAGAGCATTATGTGACTGAAAGTGGCCTGAAGACAGCCTTGAACTGTACTATGTGTTATGTAATAAATTCTTTAAGTAATTACCTTTGCATTTCACAGTTATTACAGTTTTACAGCTGACTGCAACAACATTAAATAGATATGCAATGCATACAGCTCTACTGAAATTATGCTATGATACCACAATCCTGCTTTACACCTTATTGCTAAGTGTTACTGGTATTGTTTATTGGTTATTGCACTACAGTTTGTATTGCTTATTTTTTGCACTACAGTTTCTTGTTTATTCTTTATTGCACTACAGTTATCATAATATGTCCATACTTAACACACTCATGGCACATCCTGGCCAGGCACCTGGTATGGAACTGCATGTTGTGAGCCCTCTCAGCTGCAGCTGTTGGATTATAAGCACACCATTATGCATACTAGTTTTGCACAGATTCAGCTTGCATTTTAGTAAAGTATTGGCAGAAATACTTACATATGTCTGGGGCATGCCCATCCCTGGCCTCTTGGACCCAGGTGTCCAGTGTTCCCCTCTTTCTATGCTTCCCATCATCATAGTGATGACGCTGCTCACCAGTGCAGGGATACCAGTAGCACTGGTAAGTTCCCTGACTAACCAATCCCAGGCCTCAGCCTTACATTCTGAGCCCTGGTAACTGCCCTGCAACAACCTAGGTTCATAACTGTGTACCAGGAGGCCCAAAACAACCCTGGACTCCAGCACACCCCATCTCTGCTCCCGAAAGTGAGCACTCTCTCCAACACTGCCTGGCATACCAACAGTTTAGCAGACTCCAACGAATGCTGAGAATTCCAGCCTATTGCCCATAATAGAAGCTGTTTTCCCACCGTTACACATCATACTGCAACATTCAAAAAAGCACCGCATTGCTTAGCATTGCACAAACCCGCTTAGCGGAGCTGAGCATTGTGTAAATTCGCACAACCATGTTTTAGTGAAGCTTAGTAATGCACAAACAGGAATAGCAGTTGACCATGTTTAAGAAGTGCTTAGCACAACACAGCTCTTCCAAATGCAACAATTGTGTTTTAAAGTACACAAAAAATTAATTTACATTGAAAAATTGGTATGAGTGCTAGGGACTCAAACCCATGACCTACTAAGCTTTAGGCCGTGACTCTACCCATTCAGCTACTTGGCTAGTATGTAAACTTGTATACCTTCACATCTACTACTAAGGTACCTGTTACCATTGCTGAGCACAGCCCTGTGCAAATGGGCTTAAACAAAACCAGACATGAATAATTAATTACATTAGCTTTCAATTTTTACATGTGTAGCAGGTGTCAATAGTGTATGTGTAAGCACAGCTTGGCTCTGTTGCATTCTGCGCCATTGAAATGGACATTAAAACTTAAAAAAAGTAATAATTAATTACATCCGGTTACTATTTTTAGATGTCTAAAAGGTGTCAGCTGTATATATCTCAGTGCAGCTTGGCACTGCTGCATGCCACACTGCACCGCTCAATTGGACATTAAAAAATAAATAAAAAATTTGACAATTAAAACACAAAATATTAACGCACAGCACATTTCAACAGTAGCAGGGTACATTACAGGGAGTCTCACCCTGTACGTAATATCTGACCAGGAATTCCCTGGACAATCCACAACCGCATGATAGCCTCTACACTTCTGCCTACACAGATTCAATATCCCTCTTACTATGCTGTCCCTCGGCAGTGCGCCATGATTAATATGTATGGCACACTGTTGAGGGTATCTTAGTTAATCCACCTAAGCTACTGCCAGTTCAAGAAAATGTGACCTAAACTGGTATTTTACAGAAAAGCTGTGGTCATGACAGTTGGTCTTGTTTCTAAGATATGTGACCCGCTATGCCATGAAGAGTGGCATAGCAGGTATTGATCTATTTAAGTTATCACTTTCCTGGGAATTCTTCCTGTCTGGTGTTATTTATTTATTTTTATTTATTTATTTTTAGGGGGGAATGACTTAAGAAAAAAAGCACAGCAGTCAGTTTTAGAGCTCTGCAGTTTATCATTACTTGTTAAATATGTCACACATTTAGATCACACCACCATTATTTCACTTAGTGACAAAAATTCCTGCAGCTGGCATCAGCAGCTGTGACTTAAGAAATGACCATACTATGACAAGTTTAGAATATTGGAAGAATCAGGTTCATAATGAAAGTATCTTGTGTCATGTGTATCCAACGGGACTGTAAGGTGTTACTAGGACCATCCCTATTTGTATACCATCTACAGAAGATATAAACTTACGGGACTTTTTAAAATAATTCATAACAGATCAATGAGAAAGGAGGGCATCATTCAGAATAATGAAAATGAGAAAAGAACATAGTGGACAAGCAAGGAGATGGCAGCCAAAAGGATCCCAATGAAGCAGGAGTTAGCCATTTTATTCAGAGCTCTCCTGAATCCTTGTGTCACCATGCAAGAAAGCAAGCATTTCTCTGCACTTAACTGGTCACTTATGTAGGTGTTTTTTTTCAAGTAAATGAGCTATGAGAGACAGCGGGAAAGAAACTGTGTGCCTTTTACTTGGTGGACATACATGAGACATGCTGTCAGGTCACAGTCTGGAGTCATTCAGTGAAACCCAGACAAATAATATTGGATTGGGAATCACAAGCTTTAATGGCGTGGCTTTGTTTATAGTGGGAGTAGTCAGCCATAACTACTTCTCTACCCTCACACATGCACACACAGATTTTAGTTAGATATAGGAGCACTATTAATTTGAAATAATGGAGCTTTGGGGATATGTGGTTATTCTCTTTCTTTCAAGACTGATCAATATTGAATTAGTATATTTAAAACCATAAGGATGCAGTCCTCACACAGGGGAATTAATGTGGATTACCTCCCTGCACAAATGCTTTTGTCTGCAAAGTCATCATTTTTCACTTGTCAGATTTATTATTCTGATGTCTTCCAGTGCAGTGATAATAGGTTTGGTAACTTACTATGAATATTTTGGGTCCGGCATGTTTCTACTCATGTTTATTGAATTTGCTGGGATGGCAGAGATCATGGCTGGAAAAAAATCCACAACAAACTATTCTTTTATCTAGTCAGCAGATAATTAAATAGATAAATAAACTTGCCTGTGTATAGACCGACTGGCTGAATGTCTCCATCTGTACAAGATGAATGGGGAACACGTTTTTTTCAATGAATTCCAGTCATTTGCAATGGGCAAAATACAACAGTTTGATAATGTAAAAATGATTAAAAATCACCCAGCGAGTAAACGTACTGCCAAAGACATAAAATATGAGTGTAACAACAGCCAAATGAATGACAGTCAGATACAGGGCAACCATAAAAACTTTAATAAACAAATGTGAGTAGGAAAGCGCTTTCACCACTCACAAAAGCAGAAACAAGCATTTAAATAGATAACATCAGCTACTCACTTTTTAAATAAACCAATAAAATGAACAGCAGTCACAGTATTTCTTTCATTCAGTGCTAAACCTGTGTCTTCCTTCATTACCAGCTCACAAGAACAGACAAATGCTGCATCATCAAATTCAGGAAGTAAGTTTGATAATGTAGTTAAATGCAAGGACAGGAGTGTAATATGCCTCGGCAAATGCCTTCAAGGAGTATATACATTTGACCAAACCACATACACTTTTATATACACAGGATTACCCTATCCAACAATTAATTAATTAATTAATTAATTAATTCCAAATAAGTTCATTATTAAGTCCCTTGATGGACAAAGCGGCAACTTTTAAAATGTACAGAGCCTCTGTATACAACCATTTATCCTGAATTAAAACCATTTCTCCTGGATTTACACAAATATGTTCCAAAATGCTACATTTCAACATTGTATAATTACTTTGATGACAGTCTTTAAAATGAACAGCTATAGGGCTATCTATATTGTTATTTTTTATGTCCCTCACATGTTCCTGAATTCTTAATTTGACCATCCTTTTTGTTTCACTTATATAATAGTTCTCACATGGGCATTTTAAAATATAGACAACACCTACAGTTCTACATGAAAACTTTTGATTTGGACAAAACTTATTCCCATTAACATTTTTTTAAATAATTAATAACAAGAGGGCAGATACAACAATTGCCACAGGGGCGAGTTCCTCTCACATCCAAAAAATTGTGAATCTGTGATTCTGGTTTTTAGTCATGTACCTCTGAAAATGTAGAATTCTTTAGCTGCCAATGCAATGCATATTGTGCTTTAGCTGAGTCTAAAATTCTCCATATGAGTACTTTTTTGCTATCCTTTAGTAGTGAAATTATTCATAGGTTCATAGGTAGGTAGTGGGCTATCTGCCCGAAGGCATATATTAGCCCAGCCACGTTGTGCGGTATTCAACGCCCCTTTGGTTAGTTCCCTAGGCCCTTGATCTAGCAGCTAGTACCCTTGGCCCCTATCTAGTAGAGCTGTTGGTATGATCCCTGGTGTGAACTTTCTGTTATCCATCCACTCATCAAGGATCCTCTTGAAGAGTGATAGTGAGAGGCTCTGTCTTATGTAGATTGGGACCTTGTTCCATAGCAAGGGAAGTCTTTGCGAAGGGAATCTATCCCTCCAGCATGTTCTATTCATTGTTGTGCTGAGGTTTATATCCCTAGAGCGTGTAGCTCAAGTAGATTTGGTTTTGCTAAGATGGAGCATGTTCAACAGTTCTGGATTGGACATGGCACTGTATGTTAGACAGAGATCGCCTCTGAGAAGGCGGTATGCAACAGAGAAAAGCCTTAGTTTTTTCAATCGTGCTGCATAGGGCAACTGTTTGAGGCCAGTAATCCTCTTAGTGAGATACCTCTGTGGTCTCTCCAGCAGCTGGAGATGCCTGGCCAGGTACATTCTAATTGTGCACTGTACTCAATAATGGGTCTGTTGAGGGAAGAGTAGAGGGGCACCATTACATCCTTAGATCTTGATGCGAACCATTTCCTGATCAGATGGGTTACACAGAAGGATTTTCTAACCACCTTGGCAACATGGTTATCAAAGGAAAGCTGACTATCTACTTGGGTCCCTAGATCCCTTATTACTTCTTCAGATTTCAGGGGGTTACCTCCTATGTGGTAGTTCGCGGGTACTCTGTTTTTTCCAAAGGGGATTACTATGCATTTTTTGGCATTTAGCTTGAGACCATGGCTTTGACACCATGTATCAGTCTCATTAAGGCCCTTCTGGAGGATATCCATGTCAGCCGGAGACACTGTTATACCACCCAGTTTGCAGTCGTCCGCAAACCTGGTCAGCCACAGCCCTTCAGTGCTTGCCTGTACTTCTGAGAAGTATATGCCAAACAGGAGGGGCCCCAGGACAGAGCCCTGAGGCACACCGCTCATTACTGGTCTGGATTCAGGCATAGATCCCGCTACTCTTACTTTGCGGGATCTATCTGAGAGCCAGTTTGTGATCCATCTTGTAATGTAAGGGGTTTATGCCCAGGTTGGTGAGTTTATCAATAATACCTGAATGGGGAATGGTGTCAAATGCTTTAGCAAGGTCAAGGTAAGCCATGTGTACCTCCTTTCCCTTATCTATAGCCTGAGTAACTGTCTCAAAGAAGTCCACCAGGTTTAGGAGGCATGATCTGCCCTTGACGAAGCCAAACTGTGTGGGGTCAAGTGTTTGGAGGTTCCCAATGTCTCCATTTATGAGTTCCATAATGATTCGCTCCATTGCCTTACAGATCAGACTGGTCAGGCTTATTGGTTGGTAGTTCCCAGGGTCAGTTGTGTGCCCACCCTTGTGCACCAGAACCATCGTTGCTATGCGCCATTCTATGGGCACATGTCCTGTCGAGAGGCTGAGACTGAACAGAGTATTCAGATGCAGGGTTAATTCATTTTGGAGCTCGCGTATGATACAGCCCGGGAAACCATCTGGTCCCATGGAGGCAGTGTTTTTAGCTTTAGATAGAGCCTTATTAACCAACGTATCAGTAATAATTGGAGTTACACAATCCCCTCGAATAGTAATAGGCCCTGCAGGTGGTGGGGGGGGGGGGAATTTGCACTGAATCTGTCAGCCAAGAAGTTGGCAATGTCAGTGGGGTCAGTGTATTTTGTTCCATTTTGTACTAGCTCAGAACAGACCTGAGCATTGCCATTTAGGTTTTTGACGTAACCATAGAATGCCTTATTGTTATCCTTAGCATCCTTGGCAACTTTCATTTCGAAATTGGCTTTAGTTGACTTGATGAGGGCCCTCAATTTCTTACTAATGTTGATCAGGGATGATTTTTCTACTTGAGATTTGGCCTTTTTTTGTATAAGTCTTCTCCTTTTATTGTAAAGTTTGCTTATGGACGGGGTCCACCAGACTGGTTTCTTCTTGCTTGAGGAAGGAGTCTTGGTTTTATTTGGGATAGCATGGTCCATGCAATCCTGAAGATGCATATAGAGTGCCTTGGTGTAGGATTCTGCATCCTGGATATCATTATCCTTCTGCAAGGGAATAGTGAAGCTTTCCACTTCTGACGCAAGTAGTTTGAAGTTTGCTTTGGAAAGGTTTTTTTACAATGGTTTGTTTGACTGGGGGAGGTGGAGGGGTGAGGATGTCCAGGGTTATCAGTTTGTGGTCTGATCTGACCAGAGAGGGAGTGATAACGGGTGTGGTACAATGGGCGCCCATATTTGTGATGACTAAATCCAATATGTTGTCCCCTCTAGTGGGAGAACATACCAGTTGTTCAAGGGCATTTGAATTTATAAATTCTATGAACCGCTGGGCATAGGAGTTAGAACTTTGGTAGCTCACCCAGTCTATACCAGGGTAGTTGAAATCACCCAAAATTATGGTGTTGGGTAGGACCTTTATATTTTCCAATGCCTCAAGGAATGCTGAGTGAGCATCTTGGGACATGGTGGGTGATCTATAACAGGCTACAACTTAAAATGTGGTTTTGCCTGCTGATAGTTGCACATGGATGATCTCTGGGGCATCATGCTGCGCCACTAACCTGGAGATGTGGGTATCCTTGATGAATATGGATACACCTCCACCCTTTGTACTGCGATCCGGTAATTGAGGCTGGAAGGTATGATATGAATTGTAACCTGGCAGTGCTTGGGTGCTCTCTTGAGCCTTGAACCAGGTTTCCGTCACTGCACAAACATCGATTTTCTCCATACTGAGGAGAGCCTTGAGTGTGTGCATTTTGAGGTTGAGACTTCTGGCATTGAGTAGCATTACCCTTAGTTTTTGGTTACCTGTGCTGGTTACAGTGGTTGGTTTGTCCTTAGAGCCTTGCCTAAAAAGACACTATGGGGATGGCAAGAGCCTTGGCCAGTATTCGAAAGCCTAGGGGTGACAGGTGCAAACCATCTCTGGCGAAACAGCAAGGCTTGTCTATCATGTCATCCCAGGCAGACAGACACTGGATCCCCTTAGAATGACACCAGAAGCTTAGCCAATTGTTGAAATTGATCATTTTGTCTTTGTATTGTGGCATCATTCTAGGTGAAGGTAGTATGCTATTCAAGGTCAGGGTCATACCAGCTTGGGCTACATGATCAGAGAGCTCCTCAATGTCTCTTTTCATGTAGTCCAGGGAGGTACGTCTTAGATCATTCACACCAACATATACAATGATAACATCATACTTGTACTTGTTCTGGAGTGACCTAAGTGCCTGTGTTATGTGGCGGATCCTAGCACCTAACAGGCAGCTGACAGTAATCTTCTCCTTGTTCAGCCTGGTGAGTGGAACATCTGTGTGCCTTACTATAGAGTCTCCTATTACTAGCGTGTTGGGTATGGTGTTTTGCCTTAGGGGCTGTCATGAGGCACACTGCTGAGGTGAATTATGTGTTTTCTGGCTTGTGTTTGGAGGTGCAGGTTGCTTGCTTGTCTGCTTTGGAGGGCCCTGTTTCTTTTTCAGATTGGTACCTAGTGCCTCTGAATATGTTTTTGTGTATTTATGTGTATGTTTTGCCGGTGCTTGTTTTGTAGATCCATGTGTGACTGGTGGTGTGTTGCTAGTGTGTCTCTTCTCCTCTTGACTGTCTGTTACAGTCATGGGTTGAGAGTGCTTAACCTCCAGTCTGGCTGTGTATTTGCATCTCTCACAAGTGTTTGTGTCTAGAGGTAAGAGGAGAGGGTTGCCTGTATACATGAGGCAGTTGTGACATTGCCTCAGGATATCCAATTCCACCAGATGAACTGGAGAGTACACCTGCAGCTGACCTCTGGACATGCTTGGAAAAGTAAATTTCACTTGCCTTGCGGACAATCGAGGGTCTTATGCTGTATTATAATAGCGCTGTCTAGGAGATTTGGACAAGTGCTGATTTGGGTTATGCAAGTGCTGCAATAAGAGCAGTTGATCTGAAGCACTTGAGCTGAGGCTTGCCTAGTTCTAAGGGAAAATTTGCAGTGCAGACTTTGTGGAGCCAGGAATAGTATACCCCATCTAACCAACGCTGCCCGACGCTGCTCTGTGCGCAAGACCGCGCAAAAAGAGAGTTGCAGGGTTTTAAGAGAGAGAGAGAGATCAAGGAGTTTGGAATTGACCCAAAATGGCCAATAAAACTACAGTTTCTAGGCAGTAACCACTCCTACAGGGGCAGGCAGGCTGCTCAGTGTTAACCACTGCCACTGGTGAACACAGAGATTTCCCTTTAGCCCAAGTAAGCACTGGCCTCCAAGCAACTTACAAACAGTTAAGAACAGTAACTCTGTAACTGAACGTTTTTTTAAATTATAGAAAGTGGGAAAATAGCAAGATTTTTTTTTTTTGTTTTTGTTTAAGGATAGCAGAGACACACAAGTAGCAAACTAGTCAGAACAGTGCAATAAATGACCCCAACACTTGTGTGTTAGGTCAGAGGCAGGTAAAATGCAATTATAAGAAAAAACAATTTTAAATTAAGTGCAACACAAAAAATGCAATAAACAGGCTCTAGGTATATTCTAAATACTGATTTTAACACAGATATCAACTTTTGCAAGCAAGAAAATGCCGAAAAGTAGGCGGCAATGCAGTTTTTCTAAGAAATAAATCAGAAAAAAAATACTTAAAATCTCAAAAGTGGCTCCTTTCTTCTCTCAGTGTTTTCTCCTCTTGGTAGGTGCTTCAGCAACAACTATCAAGCCTGGAAAGACCCCAAAACCATGCTAATTCAGCAATTTTCTGCTGCTGTGAATTATTCTATTGAAGTTTTGTTTAAGAATTTTTTCTAAAGGATGGCATATTGAATATAACCTTTCCAAGCAACAGTGGCAGGCTTTGAAATGTTTAAGTGGGAATAGGAATTAGTAATTAAACCATCTGATAAGGGCAATCAAATTGTAATAATGAGCTATAGACAATATATGGAAATGTGTTATGATTTGTTGAATATTTCTACAATTTATGAGCGTTGTGATGTAAATATGTACAAACAAGCAATGAAAGAATATGAGTCTCTATTATATAAAAGTTATAGACTGGGTTATTTCAGTAAAAATGATATTGGGAAGAAATTTTCTGTTACAGGCAGTGAAGTTGCATCATTTTATTGTTTATCGAAGCTTCAAAAAGGTCTTGATGTTTTGAAAGGGAGGCATATTGTTGCTGCCTGTAAATATTTTCTTCATAATATGGGTATATTTTTGCATCATTACTTGTTACCCTTTGTTAAAAATACTATATCATATATAAGGGATACCAGGATTTTATTGATAAAACATCTGATTTAGTTTGGGACTCTGACATGTATTGGATTGTACTGGATATACAGAGTTTGTACACTAATATACGGCATTGCCATGGGTTACAGGCACTGCAATATTTTTTAGGTAAAAGTCCTAAAACTGCCTTTATAATTGAATTGGTTAAGTTTTGCTTGGAAAATAACTACTTTATTTTTAATGAAGAATTCTTTCATCAATGTTGTGGGACAGCCATGGGAGCGGCTTTCGCTCCAATGTATGCAAACTTGACTATGAATTTTTTTTTAAATTGAATGTATGTTTCAACAACACTTTTTTGTACAACATGTTATTAAGTATTTCTGTTTTATTGATGATCTTATTTTTGTATGTCGTGGGGGTAAGGATGAAGTGTTAAGTTTTATAGAATATTTGAGTAATAATAGAGTATCTTTTAAAACTGATGGACTACAGGTGGGCAGTGAATTTAATTTTTTGGATTTAAACCTTTAAGGCAATTTAGGTGGAGCTATTACTACATCTGTATATAGAAAGAATGGTCGTAGTAGTGAATTTTTATTTGGAACAAGCTATCATCCATTACATTTAGTGACTTCTTTGCCATTTGGGGAGTTTCTCCACCTAAATAAATTGTGTAATGATGATGAAAGGTTTGTTAAGGAAATGGTGCATACATATAAAATGTTTATTCAGAGAGGTTATGATAAAAAAAATAGTTGATGAAGCCCCACATACGATTATGTGTTATAGAAATAATATAAATGTTGAAATTTGTAAGAAGCAAAATAAGAATTTAAATCATTTATGTAGTGTTCTCTTTTCCATTTTTAATAATTGGAACTTTTGTGAAGTTAATAATATTGGGAATGGAGGCAGAGATATTTATTTTATCACTATTTATAATATATTAAGTAATGAAATAAGAGAAATCTTAGACTATTATTGGCCTATGTTATTTGGTGATGAAATTTTGGTAAAGAATATTCGTAGTAGGTTACTTATTTCTTATAAGAAGGGTAGAAGTATAGGTGACTTGATTGTGTATAGTAAATTTAAAGTACTAGAATAACAGATTAACAATTTCTTGGATGTGAGAGGAACTCTCCCCTGTGGCAATTGTTCTATCTGCCCTCTTGTTATTAATTATTTTAAAAATTGTTAATGGGAATAGGTTTTGTCCAAATCAAAAGTTTTCATGTAGAACTGTAGGTGTTATCTATATTTTAAAAAGCCCATGTGAGAACTATTATATAGGTGAAACAAAAAGGATTTTCAAATTAAGAATTCAGGAACATGTGAGGGACATAAAAATAACAATATAGATAGCCTATAGCTGTTTATTATAAAAATTGTCATCAAAGTAATTATAAAATATTGAAATGTAGCATTTTGTAACATATTTGTGTAAATCCAGGAGAAATGAGGCTCTGTACATTTTAAAATTTGCCACTCTGTCCCCCTAAAGGACATAATAATGAACTTAATTGGAAATACTTTAATTAATTAATTTATTAATTAATTAATTGTTGGGTGGGGTAATCCTGTGTATATAAAAGTGTATGTGGTTTGGTCAAATGTATATACTGCTTGAAGGCATTTGTCAAGGCGGTAGAAAGTGGAATACAGTTATTTGCTGTTGCTCGGCATGTTTGCACTACCTGCTGTAGTGCATAAACATGCTTAACAGAAAAAGAAATAGGAAAAAAATAATTTTATACTATGTGACAGAAATGTATTATAGGACCTTGCGTTGGGTCCCTACAATGGTGCATTGTTGCTGTTGCTAAGTTGATAGGGCTATGAAGCATGTAGTTTCCAGGCTGTCAGCATGGATATGTATGCAAATGAGGTGGACTTATTGAATAGCAGAAAGGAGTAATTTTGTCCGCATATCCCCTTCATGTAGGCTCTTAGACCATGTTGATGTTTGCACAGGATGTGGCTGACATCGCGGGGGGTGTCCTCTCACTTCTAAGCTCTTTTAAGCTTAAGTGTGCATGTTTGCATGGTGTGCCACCTGGCTGAAAGTGTCCTTAAAACCGGATGTATTCAGTTATTCATTTTGACCTTTGTATAAGGTATGCAGTGCTGCACATGGAGTCGCGCACTGAAACAGGGCTATTAAATGATGTTAACTATATTGTAGGCAGGTGGAATGCATCGTAGTTAGCCAATCATACCATCACTTCAGGCTTTGTGCCTACTGAATGGCACACAGCTATGGTTATCCCACTCCACAAGGAGGGATACACCACTGACCTCAGAAACTACTGCCCCATTAGCCTGATGAGCCTGATCTGCAAGGCCATGGAACATATCATCATGGAAATTATAAACAAAGACACAGGTAACCTTCAAACTCTGGACCACACCCAGTTTGGGTTCATGAAAGGCAGATCATGTCTCCTAAACCTGACTTACTTCTTTGAAGCAGTCACCAGAGCCGTGGATGAGGGTAAGGCATTTGACATCATCCCCCACTCTGGAATCATATATAAACTCAATAAACTGGGTACTCCTCACCAACCCCTCCAGGCATATCAACAGTTTAGTAAGACTCCAATGAATATTGCAGAATTCCCACCTATTGGCCTTAATATACTCTATTTTCCCACCCTTACATGTCATACTGTAACATTCAAAAAAGCGTCACATTGCTTAGCATTGTGCAAACTTGCTTAATGGAGCTGAACATTGCCTAAACTCTCCCAACCGTGTTTTAGCAAAACTTAGCAACACGCAAGCAGGAGTAGCTGTTGTCATGTTTCAGCAGTGTTTATCACCTGACAGCTTTTCCAAATGTAACAATTTTATTTTTAAATTAAATCCCCTGTTTAAGTCACCTCACACATTTCCACAGCACTAAATGTAAAAATGTATGACTGCTGGGGACTCGAACCTGGGACCTACTACCCTTTAGGCTGTGACTCTACCTATTTAGGTACGTGGATAGTGAAAAAAACAGTATACCTTCACATATACTACTAAGCTACCTGTTAAGGTTGCTAAGCACCACACTGCACCACGCAAATGGCCATTCAAAAAAAAAAAAAGAAAAATGTAGACAACTATAACTAATTAATTACATCTGGTTTCTATTTTTGATGTCTGGCAGGTGAAAGTTGTGCATGTGTAAGCACAGCTCAGCACTGTTGTACTCCATGCTGTATCGTGCAAACAAGCAGAAAAATAAAAAAGGGGGGATAAAAAATCTATTACAACTTACACATCTTTCTACACTGGCAATGTACATTACAGGGATTCTTGTCCTGTGCATAACATCTGTCCAGGAATTCCCTGGATAATCCACAACCACGGGACAGCTTCGACACTACTGCCTACATGGGTTCAATATCTGTGTTACTATGATCTCCCTCCGCAGTGAGACATTATTAACATACATGGTGCACTGCCAAGAGTGAACTGTGGTCGTTTACATTGGTACATTCCGTGAAGGCTCTACACAGAGCGTATGCAGATTTTATTGAATCCTGAGGGATATAATTCTGCAAGCTATCCAAGCAATAATATTTTAGATATTATTTTGAGAAGTCTCTTATTGAGACAGAGAATTCTGCATTCTCTCTTGGACCTAGAAACAATAACAACCATTCACCACATCTGTCTTGCTCTAATGAAGTAAGTTTCTAGGGAACAGTATGACTCTCTTAGATACAGGCAGGAATATAGTAAAGCTTAGTTTAGATGTTTTTCTTTATTTATGTGAGCCTCTACTGCAATGCTATTTTAAATATTTCCTGTGGTTTTGAACTCTGATGTCACTGTGAATATATATTTAGTATGTTTTTGTTCTTTTATTATTTATTATTAAATATATTTAAACTTTTCATTGTAGCTGATCTGTGTAGAGATATTTAAGTTATGAAAGTACTTGCATACTTATTTGGTGACACTGTGTGGGCCACTCCTAATAGCCTTGCACTTGGTCAGACTACCATTTGTGTTAGTATTAATATTACACAGTAAGATTGGGCACCCTTTGTTAAGGGCCTTAAGGTAGCTGGCAGGAGTGACTGGTAGAAGTGGAAACTACCTTATAGTCTGGGCAGAAGGGAGCATAGCTAGTAAACCTGTGCCAGCCTTTCCCATGTGTGTGTGTGTGTGTGTGTGTGTGTGTGTGTGTGTGTGTGTGTGTGTGTGTGTGTGTGTGTGTGTGTGTGTGTGTGTGTGTGTGTGTGTGTTTGTGTGTGTAAATCAAACCGCAAAGAGTGTGTGTGTCAGCTACTTGGGTAGGGAAACAAAATATTGTTTGGACAGAGAGGGTGCTAGAGGTCTTGGCTTGGTCACTCAGCTGATTTCTCAACTCTATAGCTGTGCCAGTGGAGAGTCTTATTGGGGATCTGGAGGAAGAGGGAGAAACCAGTCCCAGACTGACTGTGGTCTCTGTGCTCTTAAGGGAAACTGCACTTGATGCAGAGAGCTGCATCTGGAAATACTGTGTGTATACCTGTTATCCTCCCAGTGAATGTCCCCACTGTTGCCAGTGGTGAGGATTGAGGCTCCTTGGTTACTGGTTGACAATGGTGGGTCATCACACAACCATTCATCACCTCTGTCAGGTCTTATATTATGCTAAAAGATTTAAACCACCAAAGGTGTCTGTAGACCAGAGATGTACCTGTAGAGACAGGTAACTGACATTGGAGGAGAACTTATTTCTCACAAAAATGATGTAAAGGAGGCCAGGTCTATATCTGGAAGCCCGGGAATATCTGTTAGACACTGGACCTGAATTTTTCATCTTTGGGCTTGGCAGCTTATTTGGGATTTTTGCTGAAACAGCCAATGTGAGGAATTCACCATTGAAAAAACAAGACAAGGAACAGTACATAATTCATCTCATAAATGGTAGTATAGGAAATGAAGGTCAAAACTGAAGCAAGAGAATAGCTCGGTTTAGAAAGGGAGAAAAATTAAGGAGGACAGAGGAATAATTTACCACAGATATCAAAAGCATGATACACTAATATAACTCAGCAGTAATGAGGAAGCATGGATCAATCAAGGATCTGTCAAACATGCCTGCATTCTAGTAGCTCATGACACATTTATTTGCTGACACCTGCATGAAAAAGTAAATGCTTGAAATCACATTCACCCGATCTCCTATTTCTATGTAGCCCTCCCAACACCTGAGCTTATAAAATTGTACAGTTCTATCAGAATCCCAGACTCTTACCCTAAATCCCATTCCTGCTCCCTCCCCACAGCTACCACACTTAACTTATGCAAACTCAAATAATGTGTTCGGGTAGGGATCCTCAGCTGCTTGTCCCAAGTTTGAGTGTGAGCATGAGCTACAAGATAATTGAACCTCTGAGTTTGGAGACAGCAGCCTTAGAGCATTTGGGACTTGAACACTTGCAGGTGAACCACCAACCAATATCCCAAGGTAGATTTGCAACACAGAGTAGTAAAATGGCCATGCCATTGTTATAAAAACAAGATTAACGCTGGCCTGTCTTTTTCTCTTTTTCTCTTTTCTCTTTTCTTAGGATAGCAATTTACAGTTCGTATTTGGTCAGTTATGTTCTAAGGGGAAAAATATGAAAAATGTCCAATGTTCTTCAATTTTATGGACAAAAAAATATTTCTAACAAAAAACTTATTCTGAAGCAGTGCACTATGATATGAAGCAATAAAACAACTTAAATTCTGCAAAGCAAGAAATATAATTGTAGAATACTCAGCAAACATGATAAACAGAGGTCCAAACCCACAAATGGTGGCAAATCTTTTAATAACCAATAAAGATCCTTGTTAAATTCTGCAAAGGTCACCCTTTATTTTGGTAATAAAGTAAAACACAGTCCTCTGCATTGACAAGAATGTAGTTTGTCCTGGAACCCCTCATTTTTCCATAAAAATGCCTCACTTTGGGGGAATAAACAGGGTGGTAAATCAGTGAAGAGTTGAGCTCAGCCAGAGTCATGCAGGAAGAAATAAATTTCTTCTGAAAAGCACTTTTCTGAAGAAAAAAAATAGCGAGGTCCTTATCAGTGACAGCTCTGACACTGGGCTTTGTCTAAAGGCATTTTTTTTATCTTTGCTGTTTGGCTGAGCAAAGTTAGAATAACAAATGTGCAAGCATTATAGAAGAGCAGACCTCCATTGCACATGGCATGCTTATATTTTTCCATAACATGCTGGTTTTAGTATAGTAAATTAAATCCCTCTCCTCTGGTATACTAAACTTTACAATGCAACAAGTCATGTCTGTGAGTCCATAATGATTTAACTTTACCTTAAATGATGAACTATGGCAGTTAATTTATCTTCTATGGTTATGTTAAGGTACTGGAATAGCAAATTATTTTTTTTTATTCTATCTTAATTTTTCATACTAGGATTACAAAAATACTTGAGTCACTGCAAATCTTATGTTAGTATACAATTGTCAGTCATTTTCAAAAAAAAATCAATCAACATTTGTCAATGTTATTGCCCTTATTAGTTAAAATAATAGCCATTTCCATTTGCCTTTTTGGATCATTACTCATTATTCTCCCATTTGTGGTATAATGTTACTAACAATCATTAAATCCATCAGCAAATGTTTTATTACAATGATAAACTTCATTGTTAAGTTTTCTGCTGCTTCACTGAACAAGAATCCTTCCATTGATACCTGATTTACCACCACAACAACTGATGCTAACAAATTTATTTTATTTATTTATTTTACATTTGTTGACCGGGATAGTCCAACTGGATGCACGTCCATTTTCAGCGGAGGCCCGGGGAGAATAGCTCCAAGGGTAAGCAGATACAGCATTACATAATACCAGCATTACATATTACAAACAGACTATTTACAGAGATTACATAAGTAAGCAAGTTAAACAAGTTCCACAGGTTACAGTTAATCCTGAGCACAAGTCAGGATTAAATTAAATTAGACAGTAAACTGGTTAACAGATTTTTACACATTCTAGAGAGAGTTAGCCAGGCTTGATACATTGACATAGCCAGTTAAGTGACAAATGTTGTTTGAGTCTAGTTTTAAATTGACCTAAAGTGGAAAGTAAGGTAGTATCAGCTGGAAGAGTGTTCCAGGATCTACTTACAGAGTTTGCAAAGAGAATCACCGGCTGTGTTATTAATTTTGCTGGTCTGAATTAGTAGTTTGTTAGAGGATCGAAGCGATCTAGGATTGTTATAGGGGGTGATAATATTTTTAAGTGCAGGAGTATTGTCCGGATTATAGAGGATTTTATAGGCCATAATCAGTTGGTTATACTGGATTAGGCTGGGTAGTTCAAGCCACCCAAGCTGATTTAGATTGATGCAATGATGTGTCCTAAAAGGCAGCCCAGTGGCAAACCTGGTAATGTGGTTGTAGCAAATTGAGAGTTTGTTAAGGACAGTCTTGTTTAAATTTGAGAGTAGAGGGGATGCATACAGAAGGGTTGAAAGAAGGTGAGAGCGAGCTATGGCAATTTTAGCTGGAGGGGTTAGGAAGGCTTTTATTCTGTAATGTGACCCTAGTTTTTTATTGATGGTTTTGATAGTTTGGTTAACATGTAGGTCAAATTTTAGATTATTGTCTATGATGACACCTAATAGTTTTGTAGATGGGTCAGGGAAGATTATTGTGCCATAATTTGATTTTATGGTAAAGGTGAAAGCGGTGGACCTACGTGTTGGTGAAAATAACAGCATTTTAGTTTTTTTGGGATTTAGGATCAGACAATGTTCAGAAAGCCAGTTTTCTATTGTATTAAAGGTGGTCTGGGTAGCTGACCATAACTCTACTGGAGATGTGGCTGAGCAAATCAGAGTAGAGTATACAACATATTGGATACAGCTGACTTTTGGGATGACAGTATAAAGGTTGTTAATGAAGATGGAGAACAGCAAGGGCCCTAGTATAGAGCCTTGTGGTACTCTGAGGGTGTTAGGTAGAAGGTTAGAGAGTTTGTTCTGCCAGAGGACAGCCTGCTGTCGACCATTCAGGTAGGATTGAAACCATTGGAGGGCTCCAGTATCTAGACAGAATGTTTGCAGGGTGTGGATTAAAAGTTGGTGATCAACCATATCGAATGCCTTGGAAAGATCCAAAAAGAGGGCTGAGGATATATAATTATTGTTGCGATTATGGTTTATGGGGTTAGTAAAGGCTAGGAGGGCTGAAGTAGTGCTGTGATGTGCTGAGTGTCTGCCATAAGGCAATTTTGGATTAGGTGGTGCAAGAGTTGTCTATGAATACATTTTTCCATAATCTTTGCAAGTGGAGAGAGTACAGCTATTGGCCTATAATTGGAGAATTCAGTAGAGCTACCTCCTTTGTGAAGTGGGATTACATAGGATATTTTTCAGATGGTGGGAATTTTAGCTTCTACTGTGGTTCGATTGATTAGTATTGAGATGGGGTAAGCAGTACTCGGCAGGGAGTTGATCAGCAGAAAGTGTAGTGGGTTTTAATTTTTTGATCAAGGTACGGATAAGTGAAGTGGCAACTGGTTGGAAGCTGAACGCGAGTAGGTTTCTAGGGGTGCTACTTTCAGGACCAGGGGAGCTAGGAGGTAGTTGGCTAGCTAGGGCTTGAATTGTCTCAGTAAAGAATTGGTTAAAACTATCAGAAACATCTTCAAGGGTTTTATCAATAGTAGTAGCAGGGATTGGGGTTTAAGTTTGTCCAGGATGTAGTAGATTATTTAAACCTGCCCAAAACTTCTGAGGATTATTTTGATTTACTGTCTGTAAATTACAGTAGTATTGTTTTTTGTCTTGTAAAATTGATTTTTTGGTTTCATTCCTGGATTGCCTGTATTTAATGTGATCTTGAGGGTCTTCAGAAGAATGCCATAAAGCCCATGCTTTGTTTCTAAGGGTAATTTTGAGTTTAGACTCTATAGAAAGCCATGGTGCAGTTTTTGCCTTGGTTCTCTTTGAACGAACAGGTGCATGCAAATAAAGGATCTCAAGGAATTTGTAGTTAAAGTATGCTACTACTTCCTCTAAGGGGAGGTGTTTTAGAATAGACCAATTACATGAGTTTAGTTCTTGTTGGAATTTGGCAGGGTCAAAGTTTTTATTGTTTCTAACCTTTCTGAGTAAGGGTTGTTGGGAATTAATGGTTTTGTGCTTAATTACATATGTGAGAAGGTGATCGCTAGGCCATTAAGGAGAGTACCAGAGGTGTACAGTTGGGGTGACTGTTTATGAGTACCCAGTCAAGTATACTTTCTTTTTGGTTGGGTTTACCTATCCTGGTAGGGGTGGATATGATTTGTGTAAATGCATGCAGGTTAATATGGGTGGTTGGGGATTCTGAGGAACAGGTGCCCCAGTCTATGTTAAAGTCTCCAAGTAGTAGGGTTTCTTGGGGGTAGTGACATGATAGCCAGTGCAGGATATCTTCAAATGTAGATATATTGTTACCTGGGGGAATGTACATACAGATGATATTAATACATTTATTTTTATTAAGTTGCAATTTGGTGGCAAGAATCTCTGAGTTATTAATCTGAGGAGGTTGTATTACATCTATGGTGACATTCAACTCAGATTTATAGAGTACAGCTACCCCACCCCCTTCCTCGAAGCATGATCCAGCCTGTGTATGTTGTACCCAGGTGGTAACACTTCATTGTCTTTAGTGTTAGGTTTTAACCAGGTTTCAGATAAACAGAGAATCTCAGGGGAGTGGACATCCAGAAGTGCATGCAATTCATGTACCTTGTTATTAATGCTTCAAATATACTTTTTATCTTCATTTCATCTTGCAAACCACAGTTTAGTACCTATGAATATTAGATGTGTATCTGTTAATTCATTACTTTGTCTTCTGTTACTCCTATTAGTTAACTTATTGCTTTCTCTGTTCGTGACACCCATCAGCTTACCTGTTATAGTACCTTTACCTGTTACCTGAATATTATTAGACCTATTCTCTAGTTACTTCCCTCATATTACTATTATGCAAAATGCCTACACTTAGACCAGTAGTGCATTTATTCATATATTATTATTATTATTATTATAATCATCATCACGCAGGCTTTCCCAAGCGGCCTACTAATTATAACTTGCTATAGATTGTAGGGGAGAACAGTGATGAACTTATATCATCTTGTGTTGTTTTGTGCTTTGTTGTATGAGTGGCAAGAGAACCCTCATTTCATTGGTATTTTATTTTGTTATCTCTTATGTTTTACTGTTTGTGGGTGTAAAGGGATAAGATTGTAGTCAGGCACACTAGAGCCCTCCCAAGGGATCTATCTAGTTATAACTTGAGTATTGCTTTATGTGACTGGCTCAGAAGGTGCAGTGATGTGAACATTTTAGTTAGTTAGTTAGTTAGTTAGTTAGTTAGTTAGTTAGTTAGTTAGTTAGTTAGTTAGTTAGTTAGTTAGTGGGAAAGTCAAAATGGGTATGGTATGCCTTTACAGTGGAAGAAAGGAAACAGTCAGTATATGTACTTCTAACATTTTTACACAGAATGAGTAAACTTTCAATACATATATGTAGTATTCAATAGCAATTTATGCATTGAATAAGTAATAATGTGTTGAAAAATATGCAGGTGGCTTTAGGTAGCATTTCATATTGATTGCATAGTGGCATTTTGAAAGAGGTTTAAGACAAATGTACAATTACATGATATAATATACATTCACCTATTTGCAGAGAATTACATGCTTTAAATAGTAGCATTTGTCCACTTATCAGACAAGAGGGAGAGACTGTGATGATATAGTCTCAATTGCATGGAAAGAATCACTTGAGGGAGATGTTTATGGTAGTGATCTTGGTTGACAAGGCATTTTATTACGAATGGGGGAAGATAGTATATTATGTTTTTAACAGGCTCATGTGTAAATAGGGGTCATACTGAATGCTCATTTGTAAATAGGGGTCATACTGAATGCTGATACTGCCAGGACGGAGGGCTTCCTCTAGGAAGATACAGCATAGTAGAATTTGTATCAACTATGCTACCTAACACTGATGTGACACTGTAAAGAGACTAGTATGTCGGAGAGCTAAACACTGCCGAGACATGCGCTAGTAAGGTGACATTTTTGGTTTATTTTGGAGCTGTGAAGTCTAATAGATTGTTTTATTGCAGTTGGGATGTCATTTCAATGTTTACTTATATTTAGTGAAGAAAGGGGTTTGCCATTGTTATTATAAGTTTTCTGAGTTAGGGTTACATATTGATGCTTGGATTTTAGACGTCTAAAAAGGTTATACCATCAGAATAGGTCAGGAATTGCTGGGACTCACACTGGTTAGTATAGCACTTTGAAGGTTGTTTTTTTGTGCTTGTGCACATGTTAGCAATTTAGGGAGTTTTATGCATATTTTAAAAGCATTACAGTGATGTTATGAGTTTTGGAGTTTAAGCAAGGGCACTGGAAACCATAGGGAGAGGAGGGCAAGCACCCTCCCACTTTAAATAAAATCATGAACTGCGCCCCCGCCTCTCAGCTCAGATTGCTTTTTTTGTTGTATATTAAGAGTGATGGGCTTGTCCAGTCACAAAACAGACATTAGACTCTTTTCTAAAGAGAAAGTGTGTGTGTGTGTGTGTGTGTGTGTGTGTGTGTGTGTGTGTGTGTGTGTGTGTGTGTGTGTGTGTGTGTGTGTGTGTGTGTGTGTGTGTGTGTGTGTGTGTGTGTGTGTGTGTGTGTGTGTGTGTGTGTGTGTGTGAATGTGTGTGCGAGTGTGTATGAGTGAGTGTATATGTGAATGCACATGATTACTTTGGGTATATGCAAGTATGTGTGAGTGCATGCATGTGAATGTGTGGTAGTACACGTGTGCACATGCATGAGTGCATAGTCACAGTTCTCAACTGTACAGATTCTCGCAGAATATCCAGGTATTTACCTCATATTTTTGGTCTGTTCCTCATAAAATTTGTCATTTACTGGCAAATCACTATGGATTGAAGACACTAAATAATGATACACATTTGAGTTTCAGACTTAATATTTTTTTTTCCGATACATTTACATCTGCTAAGTATGCAAGAATCAGGTCATGAAAAGAGAGTATAATTTTAAGGGTAGCTTTGTGCTCTCTGACATACATGGATTTTTACCAAAGGGCTGTGAGGTGGATGATATCAAAGTCCATATCTTTTGAGAAACTGCTGTCCCAAAACATCTTCAGTATTGTACTGAAACTGCTAAAGATTCTGTGGAATGTAAGACACTGTACTTGAATAGTTTCCTCACCCCATAATGAGTAGCAGAATCTATGTCTGGGAATCAGTCCTGAGGTAGAGTCCAGAAATAAGTGCATTTTTATAATAATAATAATAATAATAACAATAATAATTAGTAGTAGTAGTATTTGTTAACCAAGTTCAACCCTTTTTGTCTGTAAATCTGGTGCTGTTTTAGTTGTGAAGCAAGAGCAATGTCTTCTAAGTCAGTTGTTCAAAGTCATACAGTAGGCAAATGATAGTTGAAAGATTCAAACCCATCAATATGGGCGGGGGGGGGGGGCTTTGCCATTCTGTAAAAATATAATTTATTTGAAATATATGCCCTTTATTAAGGCAACAGTATCAATATTTCTTTCTCTTTTTTTTGTTTATGACTTCTGGATAATATCACTGAGTGTTAGCAGATTGGCTCTGTCTAATGAGTTTTATTTTATAATGCAATATGATAATGCATTTCAGTTTCTATGTAAGATGTACATATTTGTTGAGTTAAGTCTTTTTTTAACTCAGCTAGATGCTCTTGATAGATACACATTTGGGTCTACTGTACATATTATATGCTTGCTTTGTTTTTTTTTTTGTAAAATCTATCACCACTCGTTACATGTGAATTTTATACTTGCAGCTGTAGCTATCTTTGTATGAGAATCTGCACCATTTTTTTATTTGTGATTGTCTTTCTTCTCTCTGGTTGTGCCTGTAAATGGTTACATTTGAGCGATGCACCACCAGAATAAACAAATGTAAATAAATAAAATAAAATAAATACCTCTTAATTGTACCTCATTATGAGGAACATTCCTCATTTTGAGTCTTAAACGTACTATGTTCCACTCTGTAGCACATTGAAAAGGTTTTGCACACATTCATTGCTGATAATTTTTTAACAAATATTCACATAAAGTCATACTGAATAGTAGTGAATCATATTAATTCATCAAAAGAACTCAGTTGATTATGATGATCTTAGCTTCCAAGTTGACGTTTTTAGCAAATGTTTCATGCAGTGTCTATTTGTTTCACATTGTGAAGGGTAGAGTTCCACATTTTGGAGATGGAAGCTTGAGAACAATCACATGCATTTATACCTGCCTTCTGGCTCACATCACTTCTATATTCATTTGCTTGATGTAGTAGAAGCTGGTACAACGATTTAGAATTCTGCAGCGGTAAGCAACATCAAGCAATACATTTTCAATGAAAACAGGTTATTTATAGTGCAATAATGAAAACTATTTCTTTGTTGATTCAGGATACTATTTCAGAATTTTAATTTCAGTATCTATGCATTTGTTCTTTTCTTTGTCAGTTCTAGTTATATACTCTTTGGGAAGGGGAACTTTTCCCTACACCTCATGAGAAAAAGGAATTTGTCTGACAGCTGCCCTGTGATTAGATCAGGGGGTACAGTGTATTTGTTTATACTCCCATCCGCACCCTACTTAGAGACTGGGATCCTGTGGATGAGAATTATCCTGAGGTATGGTCAAGGGATAAGGTACATTTCCCAATTGCTGAAACCTCCATTTCATTGGGGCAGTAGGAATCTAGAGCAAGGCACTCTGAGCCAACTACAGAAACAAAAGAGGCACCATAGTGTTGTGTACAATACTCAGTGAGAACTCTTGTCATTGTTAATACACATTGCGTCTGCTGTACTGAAGAAAACCAAATCTACACCATAGCAGCAGTATCTCTGATCTGAATGGATATCTGCTACATCTAAGTCACTATGCAGTACACTTCAAATATATTCAGCGATGACAGCCTACATGTAAATATTCTGAAATGTAATCTATATTAAATCTTGGGTGGGCTTTACAAAGCACTTATGCTTAATGTAAGTTACTGCAATGTAATAAATAATAATTAAGCACTCCAGAATAACTCACTAGTTTAAGTGGTTTGTCCATCCCACTCCTTAGCAAAACTCTACTTTTCAGTTTCAGTTGCATTCGGGTATCTACTCCATCTTAGTCTTTCAAAGATTTTTAGTAATCAAGCTATAAACACACCCAACCGGGTGTATGCTGACATCACAGATTTCAACTAGATTCTTAGTAGTAATGTCAAGTGACTGGAAATGTAACTGCACTAAGAATAATGAATTTACAAGGGAAACACACACACGCACACACATGCACACGCATGCACGCACACACATCCGCACCTGCGCGCGCGCACACATACGTACACACACTAAAGTATGACACACAAGCAAAACAAAACCTAAGAAATCCAAAAAATAAGAAATGACAGCACCAAACTTCCTGAAGAAATTTTCTTCCTGGGGTAGTGTATTGTCTCATTTTAGCAGCTTTCTGAGCTAAGGAATATTTTTTCTCATCTAATGTCAGAATTTCCCAAAATTCTGGGACCACCTCTGCCACATAGATGTTACCACAACTGGATAAGATATTTCTAGGAATGATAGATCACAGTAAGCTCTGGGGTTGGCAGTGTCCTCTGCAGCTGTTGGGATCCCTTTAGTGGACAAGGGAGCTACTATTGTTGGTGTTGCGAGAATAGGAAAGGATGGTGCCCCTGCTTAACCAGAATGTTGTGCCTTTCCCCGAGGAAGCTGTTGCTGCCATTAAAAATGTATTTGCCTTAATTTTCCTGTCAAAAAGAAACAGAAAAATAAATTTATAGCTTCTCCTGCTCCAGTTTCATTGGACAAGAGTAATTTATTAAGTCTGTAGCTGAGAATGGTTACTCGGGCCTCTTGAGTTGTAGGAACAGCAAGTGCAGGTATGTATCTTTGCAGATGTAGAGCTGTATGAGAGATTTTGTCTTCGTTTTTTGATTTCACATTTTGCAAAGGAAGGGAAGTCATTGCATGTAGATGTTTCATCCTGTAGATTATGCTGTGCTGCCTGTGCCTCCAAATTATAGCTCATAAGGAAATGACTCTGATGGTGGTAGTGCATACATCAAGATGTCACTACACCACCTGGGGGTTCTTGACAGCAAGAAATTTAAACCACAGCAGTGTCATCTCTGTTATCTGCAGTCTAAGATGTGACTTGCCAACCAGTTTTGAGGGTGGTTTATCAGCTGATAACACAATGTTGTCAGAAAAGAAAAGCACTAAACTGGCTTGTTGAGAAATTTATAATGTTAGTGACCAAAGTTTAATTAGTGGACTGTGGCCATATCATTATTGGTATGTAACTTAAAGTAATGTTTTATTGGAATGAAAATCTAGCAATTCATCTTGGAGGGTTAAGGCTATGAACGACTGAAAAGTTTGTTTTTCTCATTTGTAATTTGCATATCATGCAACTATGAGCAGGTCACTTATCCAGATAGTGCTCCTAGGTTATCCCTGAAAAGTTGAAATATGAAGGTGAAATCTTTCCATGTCTATTTACCTTCCATATGGCTCAGGGTCTTGTACAGTCTATTGCTCTTTCTTATCACATGGTTTCTAGTAAGAGAAAAACGGATTCTTCTTTTCCTGAAGAGATTCAAGGAATTAAAGTGGAATAGGAATGTGATAGAACAGATACATTCCAACTATTTACAAGGTATCTACTTCAATAGGAGGCTAACAAATTTAGATATTTTATAAAATTGCATTTCACTGCTGATTATTTAAAGTCTGTTTATTTAACAGATGCTTCAGTTTGGTCCACGTATTATAAAAGGTGGTCTTTCTAGTAGTTCTTTCCTTGATAGATAATATCTCCAGATGACAAGTTTCTGTTGCAACATTGAAAAATTAATTAATTGTGGAGTTGTTTTATTTTTCCAATTTTTGGTGATCACTTTCCTTGCAATTGACAGAAGACTCCTAAGGAAAGAGTGATTCATTTTCTTAACACATGTAGGAATCGCCTGCATTTTTCCTGATACCCAGCCTGCTGCCCCTAAAATGGCCAATAGAATGTATAAAGTTACTGAGTCTTTTACATTTTTATATACTCTTCCCAAACATGACCCAGCAGCTATAGTTTTAGTTAATCCAGCTGCTGCCAAACATTTTAACTAGAATCCTTCTCATTCTGCTAAGGATGGTAAAAGAATTATTATGTCTGGGGAAAAGTGTTTGCTTCTGGAACTTTAATTTTTAGAATTTTGAATTGTCAGGCTCATATTTTAAAGTTTATTCTGACTAATTGTGAAAATATGAGGTATGTTTTATTTGCAGTTTTTTCCTGTAAGGAAACTCTGCTTTATGTGGTTCAGTTTCTTTGTTTGTTCAGGTCACTAGTCATTTAAAGTGTGTTTATGACTGTAGATCCTACATCCAGTGAGGTTGCCACTGGTACTGTGTTGAGGAGGTTTTGCCTGGCTTCATTCTCAGAACCTCCTAAAGGATGCACAATAAGATTTTAAATTCACTTTTGGATAGAGATTTAGCTTCCACTGCTGCAAAGTTTAACAAAATATGATGAGAGAATTAAGCTGATACAGGGAATCTTTCAGAGTTTTCATCCCTCCTTCTCTTAATTTTCAAGCTATTTTTTCCTCCCTTGTCCAACTATGTCAAGAAACAGTCAGTCTTAGCAATACGCTGGTGAGCAGGCATTAGAAAACAGGAGGTTTCCTAAAAGAAAGCAGGAACCACTCCCCAGAACAAAGGACAGTTAAATAAGTCAGAATTACTAGGGAAGTGCCTTGTCAGACCTCCCACCCTGGCAGTCTGTTGTCCCTTCCAGAAGTGGGAAGTGGTCCCTCATTTGCAGGGGAATTATTCCACATCTACCAAACCAAACCCTTATGTTCCCGCCTGTCCTACAGAACATGCTCTGTCAGGGGGCTAATACAAATATTTCTTCTTTCCCAGTGGAGTAGATATTTTCATTTAATAATGTTTCTAATGCCAAAGAAGGAAAATGCCTGGACATCAGTTATGGACCTTTTTTCTTAAAACAGTTTGTGAAAGTGCCCAAATTCAATATGCTTTCACAACACAAGCTCTTACCCCTTCTTCCCCATTTGAGATTTTTTGGTAACCTTAGAGTTAAAAGATGCTTATCACCACATTCCTATCCTTTAAGGCTTCAGATTTTTCTTAAAGTTTTGTGTCTGGATTACATTATCCATTCTCTGCCTTAACTTGGGCCATCCACTGTCCCAAGAGTGTTCACAAAGTGTCTTAGCTCCAGTTATAGCACATTGCAGGCTACAGGGTATACACATTTTCCATACTTAGATGACTTACTAATCTATGCAGACTCTTATTCAAAGTGTCAGAAATCTCTTTCTTTGGTGAGAGATCTATGCAGGCTGGGATTCCAAGTGAACCTCAGTACAAGAGCTTTTCTTCACAGGAAAAAAACATAGATCTATATTTAGATTTAGTCCATTTTTTTCCCCAGATCCCTCTGGTGTTGCACATACAGCCACTATGCACTGGGGGAAGGCAATGTTTTCTGCAACTATTGGGGTATCCTTACTGGGCAAGGGACGGGATACCTCAGGAATCTGAATCCCATGGCATCTATGATTCTCATGATATCTCTGGACAGACTGTACATGAGAAAGATACAATGGTATCTGAAGACTCTTTTATACCTCTAAACCTCTTAGAACAAGAAATCTGGACAAAGCTATAAATAATGGGGCAACAAAGGCCTGAAAATATACATTTTTTTTTAAATATTGCTCTTACAAACTTAGAAAGTTGATAGACTAACAAGTTTTACATTAGCATGAATTTTCTGAAGGGTATCAAGTCTAAAAGTCAAATGTCTCTTATTATTTTCTTATTTCAATCTTCAATGATTTGCCAGTGGTTCACCAGAAAAAAAGATAATTTTATTTGAAACATACTAAAAATATAAAGTGAAAATCTAGACATTTGAGAGGTATGGCTATTTCTGTCCCAGCACCAACTCCCATTAACTTTTCAGATTCCACTTCTGGGATGTGTGAGAAGAGACATCACTTGGTGGAGACATCAAATACCCTGAATCCATGTGTCTCGCTCTCCCCTCCTGCTCCAAAATAGTCAGTCACCGCAGACACCTTGGACATGCTTGAGGATCTGTATTAAGGGGGATACAATTACAAAGTATCTGGGACAACAATAGCAGACACAATAACATGAATGAAAAACAGTTGATTGCCCTTATCAAGGCACTCAACTGTCTTAATCACCTTTGGTCCCCAGGACCACTTCAGGTTGTTATGGACAATACCACAGTGATGTGACACATAAACAAGCAAGGGGGAACCGGGTCTTACCCCTATGCAGACTAGCCATGTTCTCACTGGATACAGCAGAATCTCACTCTACTTTCTACATTGACATATGACAGCTCACTGTATACTTTTTATTCTGAATTTGGAAATGGCCACCCTAGCTTCACTATATCCACTTTCACAATATAAAGTGTACACTAGACTGTCTGAACTATGGCCAGAAACAGACTGAACCCATAATGTCAATGCCATATAGCAATCGTAATTGCTGTTAACCACTATTTAGTTTAAGTGCTGGAATGCCCAAATACCACAAAGAAGCCAGAGTTTAATGCTGCTTATTAAACCTTCTGTCCTCCTTTCATTTACTCATTCAGGTTTTAGCACACAGGCCATCTTTGTGAATAGTATACGCAAAGGCCATGCATTCAGATGATGGTATATGTCCCATTCACACTTGGAATGGGAGATGAAAGGCAACAGTTTCATTTATTATTTTAATACGAAACTTAAGTGGAATTATTCTTAATGCAACAATAGTTAGCTATATATGCAGCCATTCAACATGTATTATGCATGTGCAGCTTTTATCACAGTTAACAGTAGAAAAAAGTAAAAATTCCCTTTTCAGGTCATCTGTTTGTGTGCTACAGACTTGCTGTCACCAATAGTCAGCTCCTCCCTGGTTAGATCCGACCACAAACTAATCACCTTGGAAATCCACATCCCCCCCCCCCCACAAAGGTAACCACCATGAAAAACTTCTCCAAAGCTAACTTTGGACTCCTAAAAACAGAGGTGGCTAACTTCACAGCACCCATGCAAATGGGGAATAGTTGTATGACTGCCGAATCATACACCAGTGCACTGTACGAACATGTACACAAATGTATGGATCTCGCCATACGCAATAGAACCAAGACACTCTCCTCCAAAAAAAGGAAGCCAATCTGGTGGTCCCCTGCCATAAACAAACTCTACAACAGAAGGAGGAAACTGATGCAGAATAAGGTGAAGTCCCAAGACTAGAAAAACTCCCTTATCAGCCTCAACAAAAAGTTGAGATCCCTCATTAAATCCTCTAAAGCTAGCTATGAAAACAGAATTGCAGCAGATAGTAAAAACAACCACAAGGCCTTCTATAGTTAGGTAAAGAATCTCCACGGCAATACCCCGATTTGTTCTTAGCTACTGCACAATGGTACCTCCCATACTGAGCCAACAGATATTGCCAGTATACTGGCTGACAGACTCAGTTCCAACTTTACCCCTGTCTCCTCCCCCAAAGGACCAATCACAATACCAGTAGATTGCCAGGCACCCAGTATTACTGCTGCACAGGTTAAAATAGCACTGCCTAAGGCCAAGAATATAGCTTCTATGGGACCTGATAATATCCCTGGCTGTGCTCTACATGGACTACAGAGTGAACTGGCACCTCACCTGTGTGCCCTGTTCAATCACAGCCTCACCTCAGGCTTTTTCCCTACCGAATGGTGCACTTCTACAGTCATCCCTCTCCACAAAGGAGGAGTGACTACTGACCCTGGGAACTATCGCCCCATTAGCCTGATGAGTCTGATATGCAAAGCTAAGGAACACATCATCATGGACCTAATAAACTAGGATATACGGAATCTGCAAACTCTGGATCCCTCAAAGTTTGGTTTTGTGAAGGGTAGATCATGCCTGCTCAACTTGGTCGACTTCTTTGAGTCAGTCACTAGAGATGTGGATGAAGGCAAGGTGGATCATAGAGCCTGCCTTGATCTGGCCAAGGCCTTTGATACCATTCCCCACTCAGGAATCATAGAAAAACTCACTAAGCTAGGTATCAACCCCTATATCACTAGGTGGGTTGCAAACTGGCTCGCAGACAGAACCCACAGTGTGAAAGTAGCTGACTCCAAGTCAGACTGCCAACTACTCACGGGTGGATTCCCACAGGGTTCAGTCATGGGTCCTCTTCTGTTTGGTATCTACTTCTCTGAAGTCCAGACCAACACAAAGGGACTCTGGCTGACAAAGATCACAGACAATTGCAATTTGGGAGCTATTATTAACTCCCCAAGTGATGATGACATCTTACAGAATGGCCTCACTGAGACCAACAACTGGCCTTAAGCTCAATGCCAAATAATGTGTCGTAATCCCCTTTGGGAAAAACCTGGCTCCCATGAATTACCACATTGATGGTAGTCCACTGAACACAGAAGGCGTTATAAACTGATACACATTCCAAGTGCAATTTTATGACTGCAGAAACATTTGCTAGAGTATGTAAAGGTGAAAGTCTTGATGTGGCAAGGTGTGTGAAACTTGTTGCTTATGGAAGTGAAGAAATTCAAACTGAAAGCTCAGTAGTGCTTTCATGATACTCTGCAGGAAGAAGCTAAAGCTTATTATTTTATGTGGTCAACAGGCACATTCGGTCATTATTAGGGCTCAGAAACACTCTGAAAATGGGACTACGTTCATTTAATAAGGAAGTCTACCATGTTAGCTTAAAAGACCACTACTCTAATTTTGCCCAGCACATTTTTTCTACCTATGCAGACCTTTTCGAAGACAAACTAAGCAAACTTCCACTTCTGTACTCCATGAAGTTAGACCCAGAGGTCAGTCCAGTTATCAGGCCAGCACATAAAGTTCTAATTGCCATGCAGGACAGAATTAAAGCCAAATTAGATACAATGGTGTGACAAGGTGTAATTTGTCCAGTGGAAACGCCAACTGAATAATTATCTTCCATGGTAGTAGCTCACAAGAAAAGCTTAGATGACATCAGAATATGTACTGAGCCATGAGATTTGAACAAAGCGCTAAAAAGACCTCATCATCCAATGCGCAAAGTTGAAGAACTCACAGCCTTAATGCCAAATGCCACTATATTTTCTGTCCTAGATGCAAAGAGTTCATTTTGGCAAATTCAGCTTGATAAGTAATCCTTAATGCTCACTACTTTCAGTATTCCTTTTAGCAGGTACAGATTTTTGAAAATGCCATTTGGGATAAATTCTACAAGTGAAGTCTTTCCATGTGCAGTGGAGCAAATTTTTTCTGGGTAACCTTGTACTATCATAGAAGACGACATACTAGTAGGAGGTCTTGATGAAGCCGAACATGACAGAAACCTCAGAACAGTTCTAGAAAGGGCATTCCAAGTGAATTTTAAGCTCAACCCACACAAATGCAAGTTCAGGCTACAAGAAGTTCCTTATGTTGGTCATTTATTTACAAGTACAGGCTTACGACCAGACTATTCAAAACAAACAGCTATTCCCAAGATGCCAACTCCAGACAATGTTCAAGTCCTGCAATGTTTTCTTGGTATGGTCAACTACCTAGGCAAGTTTATTCCAGACTTGAGCCAACTGTCAGCACCACTCAGAGAGCTGACATATAAAGATGTATCCTGGTCTTGGTTAGAGCAATACCAAGCAGCATTTGATGTCCTGAAACAGAGAATTGCTAGTCCGCCATCGCACAGATACTATGATGTTCACAAGCCAGTAACACTTTCCTGTGATGCTTCAAAATTTGGTCTTGGTGCAGTCATTCTACAAGAGGATTAACCTCTTGCCTATTCATCAAGAACTCTTACCCAAACTGAACAGCAGTACATCCAAACTGAGAAAGAGCTTTTGCCAATTGTGATTGCATGTTCAAAGTTCCATGATTATGTTTATGGTAGACCAATCCAGATCGAAACAGATCAGCAACCAGTAGTCACAATCTAGAGAAACCTAGTGCATTCAGCCCCAGCCAGACTGCAACATATGATGCTGAGATTGCAAAAGTATAATTTCAGTCTTGTCTACAAGAAAGGCAAACTTCTTTGTCTTCCCGATACCTTATCCAGATCACCCAGAAATACCCCTGAACAGAATGACAATCAAGGTTCACATTCGAGTGATGATTTTGAAGTCATGGAAGTGAGAAATTTTTCTTCCACACATCTTGATGAGCTGATAGATCACATAGCTACAGATTCAGTTTTACAAAACTCAACCATTATATCAATCAAGGATGGCTGTCAAAGCAATCTAGTTTAACCTCAAGAAGTGCAATCTTACTTTCCATGCAGAGATGAATTTAGTTTGACAAAGGTATCATTATGAAAGGTCCAAAAGTCATTGCTCTAAAATCCTTGCAACCTGAGTACATTACTATCTTGCATCGTGGTCACCCAGGAACCAAACCTACCAAAAGAAGGGCAAGAGAGATAGTATTTTGGTCTTCTATGTCACAAGACATTGAACAAGCACTTTCTTTTTGTTCAGTATGTAATAGTGCAAAGCCTCATCAACAGAAAGAACCATTTCAGCTTTACCAGGACTACCTTGGTTGACAGCAACCACTGATATCTTCGAGTGGAATGGTCATCATTATTTGGTGTTAGTAGACTCTTTTTCCAACTGGTTCGAAATTGACTTGCTTCCTAAACTAGGATCCAGTACGGTCATTACTAAGATGAAACGTTATTTTGCTGTTCATGGAAGTCCACTTTCTGACAATGGGATGCAGTTTACAAGCCAACAGTTCAAAAGATTTCCAGAAGAATGGGACTTTACTCATGTCACAAGTAGCCCAGAGTACCCACAATCAAATGATTTGGCAGAACATGCAGTGCAAAGTGTAAAACAGTTGCTTGAGAAGTCAAAATGAGATAATAGTGATGTTTTCCTGAATCTCTTGAATCTCAGAAATATTCCTTGTGATAAACATCTTGGTTCACCTGCTCAGAGACTTCTTTCGAGACAAACCAGAATCATATTGCCACTCAGTAGTCAATTGTTGGTTCCATGTGTCAAGAATAGCAGATCAATGAAATATAATCTTTTGAGAAAACATCTATCCCAGAAGTCCTACTATGACAAGACCAGCAGACCACTCAATCCATTATGAAAAGTACAAAAAGGAGAGGTGATAAGGATGCAAACATCCAGCGGTTGTAATCGGATTGGTATCATGAAGAATATTTGTCCAGAGCCAATATTGTACATTGTGGAAACAGAAAAAGGAATCTTTAGGTGGAATTGGAGGCATTTACCACTGGTATCCTCAGCAAATAGCCTGTGAGAAAGACTCTTTATCTCAGAGTGAGTTGTCTGGTGTTCCAATTCCAGAGGACGTTCTAGAGGACATTCTTATTCCTATGACAAATCCAGACGTTTTTGATACGAGTTATGCACTGCAGACTGCCCCTGTTGCTAATTCTAGTCCCAACTGTTATGTTACCAGCTATGGTCACATCTCTAAACCTTGCAATAGATATGAAGCAACTTGGACATGAACATTGTATTTTGTTTCTAATGCACATAGTAATGCATGCCTAGCTCTGATATCCTTTTGCATGAAGGGCAATCTTTTTAAGAGGGAGGGTGTAGATCAATATGTGTGTATATACCTTTAAGAAGCTATGCAAGGGCTTGACCTAGAGTATACATACTGAGCATGTGCCAGCCTGACTGCCATTTTGTAGTTAGCTGATGAGATGTGAACATGTATGTATGTACGTTCTGTTTGTATTTAAAGATGTTGCTATCCATCCTGATGTGTTTGTATATATTAAATCATCTGAATGAAACCCTAAGCCTTTTTATTATTTGTAACAAAGATGAATGAGCAATAGCATGCAATTCATCTAAATCACAATTGTGTTTTCTGCTAACATAATGTTTGTTGCAAAGACATAAACAGCAGGTCACACACACCTGTCATGTCTGTGCAACTGGACCCAAATGGCGTTCTTCAGAAGAACTCCCTTAAAAAAATAAAAATAAAATAAGTCTTCCAGCCAGCAGCTGCCCTCCCAGCCAGCGGGGGCCCTCTCCCAGCCAGTGGGCATTAGTCTTTCACAGACCGGCAGGAAATTTCTGCTGGATCAGTGGTTGAAAAACACTGATGTGGAGGTCTGAGCCCTCCAAATAAAAGCAACTTCTTTATGTCTGTTGGTGATTGTATATGTAATCCATTACTTTAGATTTGTGAAAACTTAATCTAGATTATTTCTACTTGTGACAATAGTTTGCAGAAGCATGACCATCGTATCCAGTATACTGGATGCTATGTCAGTCTAAAGGTATTATGTGATAATATTGGACATCTGTATTTCTCATGCCAAAAGTTCGATGATTTCCTTAGTTTTATTAACAGTACATCTAAGCTTGCTAAGGATAATTGTGCTTGTGCAACTGGCACAGCTTGGGAAATTGTTATTGTATATATTAATGACTGAGCTGATGAGATAAACAAAGTGCAGATAGAACACATTTAGGAAAGGAAATGACCTCTGCCAGTAAAGATAACAACGACCCCCTATTAAACTTGATACTACAGGTGACACTTTTATAGTTCAGGATAGACATGTACCTCTGTCTGAGGATTCACAACTTTTGGGAGAAACTAAAAATAAAAACAAAGGGAAAAGGTTGTAACAGATAACTATGAAGTAAAAGAAACTGACTAGTGTACATAAAGCTTAATTGTCTGGTGGTGTGCTTAGCAGGCAGCCTCATTATCAGTCTAGTGACAACCCGCCCTAGTAGCATGCAGGATGCAGCTCCTTGGAGATTCAGTGCCCCATGACCATAATTTCAGAAGACTGAGATCCACGAGGGGCTACCACTTGGTGAGCATAGCTGTCCATTTATACCAGCAGACGGCAGTGAGTAGCCACTGGACCCTAGGTCATGATCCCATTTAGAACCAAACTGATGCCTGCTGAGGATGCTTTCAACAGGGCATCCGCTAAACCATGTGACATCAATGAGCAATTGGTGCACTGAAATTGTGCTTCAGATACCTGGATACATCAAGGGCTGCACTGCAGTACACATCAACAAAGGATGCACAAATAGTTACCATGTTTGTATGTTGTATAATATGATTACATCCCAGAAGAGTGGTCTGCCAGCACTAGGTGTGGGTGATCTACCTCAGGAAGCCATCACTTCTGATGAGGGGCTATATAACATTGTGGATATAAGGGACAGAACATCCAAGCATGGGTGGTAAAGACTGCAACCACATATGTTGGCTCAGGCAAAATGTCAACATCTGGTTCAGAACTTTGTGTCATGACATGCCAGATGTACACATTTACACAGATAAACAGCTGATGTATACCAAATGCTGCTGGCATTTCAACACAAAATGTGAAAGCCAAAGTAAGCCATCTGTGATTTGTCCATGGGAAGCATCATAAATCCCATACAGGTGTCTAAAGTTATGATTCAGCATGTACACTCTATTGGCAACATCTACAGAACAATTGTCAGGATGCTTGTAAGGAGGGGCACATTTTTTAGAGATGGGTGAATCCAAGTGAGGCATTCTGCACCCTAACACATTCTCACCATAGCTACAACATCAAATATTTAGAGATTATTTAATTTCTGTAACACGTTTTCACTGTAGCATGTTCTATCCTCATACAATAAAAAATATATTGCAGCAGACCTGTTTTTGCAACTAATACTTGGGGGCTGTGAACATGAGTTAGGCCAACATATGAGCTGACTAAATAAAATTTGTGTGTGCAGATGCAAGCCTAACAGACATTAATTTCAGCATCACACATTTCTTTACTACAGTGTATGCACATGTTCAGATTGGTAAGGTGTTTGTTGTATACTTTTATAATATATCCATAGGCCATAAATAATTCAGCATAACGCAAGTATCACTTTGTATTTTGCTGTTCCAATAAACCTATACACTATACACCCCTAAGTGTAAATTATATCACACACACACATAAAAGCAATATATTTACTTATCTTGAGCTATATATTTAGAAAAATCCCACACATATATATAGTGTCCCACTGTATGTATTTATGTTTGTGTATGTGTATATATGTGTGTGTGTGTGTGTGTGTGTGTGTGTGTGTGTGTGTGTGTGTGTGTGTGTGTGTGTGTGTGTGTGTGTGTGTGTGTGTGTGTGTGTGTGTGTGTGTGTGTGTGTGTGTGTGTGTGTGTGTGTGTGTGTGTGTGTGTGTGATCATTACATAATATACCTCTGCCACCTTTTGAGGCTTTTACAAATATAACATTTTTTTAATACATCAAACTGGCTTTTCCGCTAAATGCTGATAAAACTAAATACAACTTGTTTGCAGGGGGCAAGTCCCCCTGCATCCTCCAACCCCCCTACCGATTATACCAACTGTGAGATAGTAACTATTAGGCAAAGAGCAAATGATCCCAGGAAATACCATCATTTAGGGGAAAACCAGTTCAATGTCTGTTTTTTTACTGAGTTGTATTGAGTTACAATAACAACTAATAAAAACAGTATTCAATACATAGCAACAGCAGAAATTGGAATAACAAAACAATTACAAAATTTGCAATATATATATATATATATATATATATATATATATATATATATATATATATTCCCATATATTCACAGCCCAATAAAACAATAAAGTATATGAAGTAATATAAAACAATATATACACATGTATTTATCAGAAAGATTCTCGTCTGCCAAGTTGTCTAAAAAATATTGCCAATGTTCCAGAAGCCTTGCTGTAGAGCAGCTATTCTTAAAAGAGTACATGATATATTCCACGTGTTGGTGAATGAGATTATTCAAAAAATCTGGCACCACTGCTACTTTTTGATTCCACGTTATGGCCCCTAACAGCTTTACAGTTTTTCAAAGGACCCATGCTGTTCCTAGATTAAGCCTTGAACCTGGTTACTTTGCAGCTTAATTCTAAAAATCCAGAATTTACAGTCCAAAGAGTGAGGTAAATCTAAGATATTAGTTAACTTCTGGATGAAAAAAAAATTGTATTCTGATGTTTGGGCAATCCTAGAGCATATGTAAATTGTCAACTGCTTCTATGTTGCACATCCGGGATGTGGTGTACCCTTTCAGACTTAATCTAAACTGCCTATTAGAGGTACGATGCCACCTATAGAAGATGCACTGCTGTTGATCCTGATACATTGGCCATCTGTTAAGTTTCCTAGATGCCTTCTCAGTCTATTCCTGTTACTGTGAAACTAGATCTTCCTACCTGTATCTCTAACAGCAGGTCGGTGTAGTTGATTCAGAGCTGTGACTTTGAGGCGTCATAGATCATTATAAATTATACCAATCTCTACTGATGGGAACTGTGATCACTTATCCTAAGGTAATGTTTTACTAGTATTTTCAGACAAGCAAATTTTCTTGACCCATATATGATCTAATTGCCAGAGAGAGAGAAAAATTCACTCAGGTCTAAATGATAGGATGCTTTAAGTGAATGGATGTCCTTCAGCGAGGGTGGGAAGTCCCTTGTCTAATATTTGCTTCTACTCCCAAATCCCTCTGGAAGTCCAATAGTACCTGATTGTGCTATTTAGAGTGTTTTTTACTTTCTCTCAAATACACTCAGTTGGTCTTCTTCCCCACCCCAGGCCACTGATCTGCAAACTTAGTTGATGTAGCAAATTAATCCACATATTTGTCAGATTAAGTATATGATCTTCATTTTCCCCTCCTTAACTGGAGGTATTTATTGGGCTTTTACCCCCCATTCTTAGGAGGAATGTGATCTGGGATGCTAGTACATATGCACTCAAGTACAGAATACCAATTTCAACATAAAACCTTGGTAGATATACCTTATCTCTAGATATCCTTCAACTGTTGTCACCCAACACAGCAGAACTGATCATCTCCTGAATACAGTTCACACTGGGATGCTGTGATGGAACATGTTAGATTCCTAGTCACATAAAGAATCAGGAGGAGAATCATTACCTCAGCTGCTCTTGTTTTCCCTAGCAAGGTCCAAGGATTACTTACTCTGGGTACAATATGTAATACTTTATTATGCAGATCTCATAGATTGGCTTCAATGGTGTCACTCAACAATGGTATAACTACTAAGCCCAAATATTTTGCTTTTCTTTGTGTAGAGATATAGCCAGTATCTAAAGTATAGTTAGATAGACCACTTTGGATGATAACAGATTTAGAAAGGTTACATTGAAGACCTGAGGCTCTCTCAAAGCAGTGAAACACATCCAAAAACCCTTGAAAAAACATCAGGGACATTAGAGCTCATCAGGGTGCAATCGTAAGCAAATATTAAGTGAAAAGAGCCATCTAAACTAGCCAGGGCATCAAGTATGAGCTTCACCTACTTAGTTAATTCTTCCATTACCAGGAGAAAAAGATTAGGTGAGACAGGACAGCCCTCTGTCATACCTCCGTCTGTTGTACCAGGAGAGGATAAGTCTCTACTGACCAGAAACCTGAGAGATGGTGCTGAGTCCAGTCAACAGACCCAAGTTGAAAATTGCAGACCATTATTCTATGGTGGAGGATGATAAACAGAATGTCCAAGTCTACTATAGTGAATTGCTTTTGATATTAAAAAAATCCCTCCTTTCTCACTTTTCTTAGAAATGTAGCCAGTGAAAATAAATTATCTATTCCCTGCATCCCTATAACAAAGCCCACATGTTCCCCCATAATCAAACTATCCATGACTGCATCCAATTTACTGGCTAATACCTTAGCAAACATTTTAAAGTCCATATTAATAAAAACACATAGGTTTAAAGTCAGCAATTGGTGGGACTGAGGTCTTACTTTTTAGGAATTAGCATAGTAATCCTGAGTAATACAATTTGGTAGACTCACTGCTGGGTCCTCTGAGTTAAACACTAATTCCAGAGCTTTCCATACATATTTCTTAACCCATTTGTAGACCTCTATAGCGGGACCATCTATTCTTGGGGATTTGCTGGCTTTTGTATAAAAATAAGCTTTAGTTCTTTCCTGTAAAGAGATCCACCTATCTGGAGTGTCTGATGCCTCTTGTGAGAGAGGGGGAGGGAATGATGCTGCAAAATCCCACTGTGGCAGATGGATCTCTGATTTCTACTTGTAAAATTCTGAACATAATTCTTTAAAGGCCCCTTGAAGATCACCATCCTTTGCAGTAGGTTGTACAGACATTGATGACAGTAGGTTATTAGAGCCTAAGAAGTAGCTTGCTTGAAAAAAAAAACAGAATATACATTTAAGGTTGGCCTCTTTCCTGAGCCACCAAAGCTGACATCTACTTAATAACTCACCCTCCACCTAGGAGATCTCAGCCAGACCAATACTGATGAGAACAGAAACCTCTCTAGCTCTGACAGAATGACATTCTTCCACCACAAACTGCCTTGAACACTCCTCAAATTTTCTTCTACTAAGCCCCCCTAATCATCACTTTACACCCTTTCCACTATAAAAATGATGGAATGTCTGCACAATTGGGTTCTTTTGAAGAACATCCTAAATTATGGCCCTTCCCCAATCTTTGTTGCTGGAACTGTACCACCTAAAGTGAGACCAATGCCACGACTGAATTTTGGATTCTAAAGAGTTTATTTTAATCAAAAAATAGAGGTGCATGATCAGAGATAAGGGTGTCATGAATCAAAAATGAATGTACTTTATGGCAAAAGAAACTAGGAATAAACACAAGGTTGATCCTACTCCCTTGTTGTTCCAGATTTCTTAAAAAGGAAGGAGTCATTACTTTAGCATGACAGTCATGCCACATGTCTATCCTGTCATACTCAGAGAGCCAAGATTTCTCAAAGGCTTGAGTATGCCTATGATGCTCCTCCTTCCCATATGACCAATCAATGGCTTGAGTACACTTCTGATGCTCCTCCTTCCCATATAACCAATCTAAGGCTTGAGTACACTTCTGATGCTCCTCCTTCCCATATAACCAATCTAAGGCTTGAGTACACTTCTGATGCTCCTCCTTCCCATATAACCAATCCAATGCTTGAGTACACTTCTGATGCTCCTCCTTCCCATATAACCAATCAAAGGTTTGAGTACACTTCTGATGCTCCTCCTTCCCATATAACCAATCCAATGCTTGAATACACTTCTGATGCTCCTCCTTCCCATATAACCAATCCAATGCTTGAGTACACTTCTGATGCTCCTCCTTCCCATATAACCAATCAAAGGCTTGAGTACACTTCTGATGTTCCTCCTTCCCATATAACCAATCTAAGGCTTGAGTACACTTCTGATGCTCCTCCTTCCCATATAACAAGTCAAGGTGTTAACCAATGACATGATTGAAGTCTCTCACTAGGATACAAAAATCAGTGCCAGTAACTGCTACTTATCATTCAGTAAAGAAGGGAACAAAGAAATCCATGTCATTAGTTTTGGGCACACAAATGTTACAATGGCCACAATTCCTTATTAATTGTACCTATCCATATTATCCAATTACCCTTCATACTATTTATGGTACGAGAAGTCATGACCACTAAACTATTGTGCAACATCATGAGGATCTCTTTCTTTCCACCCCCAGGTTTATGATCAGTGAAAATAGCATTGAAGGCTGTAGTGCAAATCTTGGTGGATTCCTTCACTTTAAGCTTTGTCTTTTGAAGATAAACTATTCAAGCTCTTTTCCTCTTTAAATGCTGATGTATTCTCACTCAACAAATTGGATAGGAACTACATCCTCTCCAAATTCCATAATAGTAGCTTAATATCCGGCTCTGAGACCACAAACATCAGGGAACCTGTGGGAGTAGACGCTGGCTCGGTTATATGAAGTTGGGTACTCCCCTGTGTCATATACAGGGTCATATCCCAGCTGGAACAACTGATGTTCCTTGGTGTTATATATAACTTATCATCTTAGTGATGCTACAATCCTGTGTGCAAAGTGTGCAAAATTGTCTTCTTTCATTTTAGCAACATGTGTGTAATGATTCCTGTTCTTAGGCTGTAAAGCCTCTTTGATGTTCCAGGAGCATTTTGTTGCAAACTTGACAGGACAATAGCAACTTTTCCTGTGAACTATAGGACTCAATGAGGCTCAGTGGACAAATGATTGCCTCATATCTGTATGGTTTGTGGTTATATCCTGACCTCTGTCCCCAAGATCCTACATTTGTATGAATCTCTGTAACTAGCAGACTAATATGTAATTTGAGTACATATCCAGAGCTGCCAACCCATGACATGATTACAAATATGCATGTCTATGCAGAGCTGGATGCAGCACTAGGTGGCCTAGGCAGCTGCCTAGGGCTGTGTTGGTTGGGGGGCATCATGTTGGCTGATGGGGGCCTGGCTATAAAAGAAAGAAAGAAAGAAAGAAAAAATGTTCATTAAAAAAGAAAATCCCAAGCATAAGAGTTCAGTAATTGTCCCAAGTGGTTAATGTCCATAAACACAACTGGGCTTTAGGACCTGGCAGGAGATTTCTATCAAGAACAGCAAGCCCCAAAATCCTCAGTGTCAGAATGTTGTCCTAGTATCATCTTCAGAGAGAAAATGCTGAATTTTTAAGTAGGTAAAATAGGACAGAGCAGCAGAAACAAATCCACAGGAGATACTATTACAAATGGACACAGCTGTCTTCACATTCCAGCCAAGCAAATGGAGGTGAGATGCAGTGGAAGTTGTCTCTCCCTTCCAATAAATGTATGAATGCAAATTACAAGATACAATGCCTACAGGGAGGAATCAAGATATGCAAACTGTGTGTACAATGCAAAGGGGGAGAAACTGTGTGTGTGTGTGTGTGTGTGTGTGTGTGTGTGTGTGTGTGTGTGTGTGTGTGTGTGTGTGTGTGTGTGTGTGTGTGTGTGTGTGAGAGAGAGAGATGCCTTAGTTATTGGACTGTCTAGTTAAGTGACTTTGCTCACAGTCAAACCCTGAACCTTAATCATTGGCAGGCAAGTGCCTTAAACCTCCATACCCTCCACCAGTTCTTTAATTTTATTGTATTTATTTTATTTTATTTATTTATTTATTTATTTGTGGTTTTGTAAATTACTGAGGATTGCAGTCTGTCAATGTCATTCATAGAGTTTCATAGTGGATATTCAGTGTCAGTGGTATAACAAACAGCCCACTTGTTTTTGGTGCAGAAGGCTGTGGGTTCTCTTCTCACATCAGGTAGCTTGACCTTGCAGCATAAGAGGGGGGGGGGTGTCATGTTGCATTCCTTGGTGTACCCTCCTTTGGATGAGATGCCAAGTAATGAATATGCTGGCCATTCAGTGCTACATATCACCAGCACACCAATTTGTTTTGTGTTCTTTTTTGTTTTGTTTTTTTAATGTAAAATAGGCAATTTATTCTTCAAGGGAAGCAGACACTGCATTTGTAGATGAAGCACTGAAATGCAAAGTTGTTTGCCAGCAGCAACATTTCCGTTAGTTACAGAACTATTTAATGTAGAATTATTCAGATGACTTTTACTTCTGCAGAGATTGTGCACATCCACCGATATTGGTGGACTGTAATGAAATTCAGGTAGAGTGGCCTTTTTTAAGGTTGAAATGCTCTGAAATGGATAGTTTTGTCATTATTGCTTCATATGTTTTGTTTCACTGCTTACTGGAAAATGTTCAAAACTACAGGTTTAAAACACACAATGATAAGTGGTGTTGTTTTAAACAAGGAATATTTTTGACAACTTTTACATTGTACCAACTTGTTCATGTCATTTTTTTTTTGTATTATCTGTTTTTTCATATGTAATGGAGCTTTTCTCCCCAGGCCTTCCCTGAAAATGGGCTTTGCCTAGTTGGACTATCCTGGTAAACAAATGTCAAATAAATAAAATAATATATTTTAATACAATTAGGAAGGTGACTCAAGAAATACATGCATTTATTCAGTGTTCTAAAACTGTGTGTGTGTGTGTGTGTGTGTGTGTGTGTGTGTGTGTGTGTGTGTGTGTGTGTGTGTGTGTGTGTGTGTGTGTGTGTGTGTGTGTGTGTGTGGAGGGGTATGGTTTGAAAACAGCCCAAAGGTACACTGAATCCACCATTAGCCAGATGCATTTTCTTTGAATGTGGGTTTCAATGTTGTTTCAAAGATTGTGAGTTTCAATGGCAAAGAAGTTTATTATTGCTCATGCTAAGCCTGTTTTCATTGTGAGACTGTATTGTTTTCTTTAGCAAATAGCTGTCAATGTTTGTGCTATAAAATTTGAAATCATTATCATCTTTCGGCTGTTCCCGTTAGGGGTCGCCACAGCGAATCATCTGTTTCCATTTCTTCCTGTCCTCTGCATCTTGCTCTGTCACACCAACCACCTGCATGTCCTCTCTCACCACATCCATATACCTTATCTTAGACCTTCCTCTTTTCCTGTTACCTGATAGCTTCATCCTTAGCATCTTTTTCCCAATATACTCAGCATCCCTCCTCCAAACCAACGTAATCGTGCCTCTCTGGCTTTGTCTCCAGACCTTCCAACCTGGGCTGACCATCCAGTATACTTATTCCTAATCCTGTCCACCCTCGTCACACCCAGTGCACATCTTAACATCTTTAACTCTGCCACAAACAGCTCAAACTCCTGCCTTTTTGTCAGTGTCACTGTCTCCAATCCATATAACATAGCTGGTCTCACTGCCCTCTTGTAGACCTTCCCTTTCACTCTTACTGGTACTCGTCTGTCACAAATCACTCCTGACACTCTTCTCCACCCACTCCATCCTGCCTGTACTCTCTTCTTCACCTCTCTTCCACACTCACCATTACTCTGAACTGTTGATCCCAAGTATTTAAACTCATCCACCTTTGCCACCTCTACTCCTTGCATCCTCACCATTCCTCTATCCTCCCTCTCATTCACACACATATATTCTGTCTTAGTCCTGCTGACCTTCATTCCTCTTCTCTCTAGAGCATATCTCCACCTCTCCAGGGTCTCCTCCACTTGTTCCCTACTCTCACTACATATCACAATGTCATCTGCAAACATCATAGTCCACGGAAACTCCTGTCTGATCTCGTCTGTCAACCTGTTCATCACCATTGCAAATAAGAAAGGGCTCAGAGCTGATCCTTGATGTAACCCCACCACCACTTTAAACGCATCCGTCACTCCCACTGCAGACCTCACCACTGTCACACTACCCTCGTACATATCCTGTACACTACCCTCGTACATATCCTGTACCACTCTTACATACTTCTCTGCCACTCCTGACTTCCTCATACAATACGACAACTCCTCTCTAGGCAGCCTGTCATATGCTTTCTCTAAGTCTACAAAAACACAATGCAACTCCTTCTGACCTTCTCTGTACTTTTCCATCAACACTCTCAGAGCAAACATCACATCTCTAGTGCTCTTTTCCGACATGAAACCATACTGCTGATCACTAATCATCACTTCCCTTCTTAACCTAGCTTCCCCTACTCTTTCCCATAACTTCATGCTGTGACTGATCAGTTTAATCTCTCTGTAGTTACTACAGCTCTACACATCACCCTTATTCTTAAAAATTGGTACCAAAACACTTTTTCTCCATTCCTCAGGCATCCTCTCACTTTCCAAGATTTCATTGAACAATCTGGTTAAAAACTCTGCTTCCATTTCACCTAAGCACCTCCATGCTTCCACAGGTATGTCATCTGGGCCAACAGCCTTTCCATTCTTCATCCTCTTCATAGCTATCCTTACTTCCTCCTTGCTAATCCATTGTACTTCATGATTCACTAACCCCATATCCTCCAACCTTCTCTCCCTCTCATTGTCTTCATTCATCAACCCCTCAAAGTACTCTTTCCATCTCCTCAACACACTCTCCTTGCTTGTGAGTATGTTTCCCTCATTATCTTTTATCACCTTTATGCGGTAGTGGTGCTGCAGTAGCAGTGTCACCTCACAGCAAGACGTTGTCGCGTTTGATTCTCAGCTAGAGCGTCTTCTGTGTGGAGGCATGCGTGATTGGGCATGCCTTCATTGAAGGTTGTGCATCAGGGCTGGTAACTCGGCACGGAAAAATCCACTACCAAACATTAGCGGACCGGAGTTCCACTGTGGCGACCCCTAACCAGGATAAGCCAAAAGACACAACAACAATGTGCTGCACATCTTTCCTAGCTCGGTCCCTCTGTCTAGCCAATCAGTACAGGTCCTTTTCTCCCTCCTTAATGTCTAGCCTTTCATACAACTCTTCATATGCCTTATCCTTCGCCTTCGCCACCTCTCTCTTTGACATGCACCTCATCTCCTTATACTCCTGTCTACTTTCTTCATCTCTCTGACAATCCCACTTCTTCTTTGCCAACCTCTTTCTCTGTATACTCTCCTGTACTTCCTCATTCCACCACCATGTCTCCTTGTCGTCCTTTCTCTGTCCAGATGTCATACCAAGCACCTTTCTAGCCATCTCCCTTACTAGCTCTGCTGTAGTTACCCAGCTATTTGGTAACTCTTCACTGCCACCCAGTGCCTGTCTTAACTCATCTCTGAACTCCACCTCACAATTACCCATTTTCAATTTCCACCATTTGATCCTTGGTGATGCCCTCACACTCCTCCTCCTCTTCTTGATCACCAGCGTCATCCTACAAACCACCATCCTATGCTGCCTAACTACACTTTCCTCGGTCACCACTTTACAGTCTCCAATCTCCTTCAAACTGGCCCTCCTACATAAGATATAATCCACCTGTGTGCATCTTCCTCCACTCTTATACATCACCCTATGCTCCTCCCTCTTGTTAAAATACGTATTCACCACAGCCATGTCCATCCTTTTCGCAAAATTCACTACCATCTGGCCTTCTGCATTCCTGTGTTTAGCACCATACCTACCCATCACTTCCTCATCCCCTCTGTTCCCTTCACCAACATGCCCATTGAAATCTGCTCCAATCTCCACTCTCTCACCCTTGGGTACAGTCATCACCACTTCATCCAATTCACTCCAGAATGTTTCTTTCTCATCTATTGCACACCCAACTTGTGGAGCATATGCACTAACAACATTCATCATTACACCATCCATTTCCAGCTTCATAAACATCACTCTATCTGACACTCTTTTCACCTCCTAAACACTCTTAGCATACTGTTCCTTCAGGATAACTCCTACTCCATTTCTCCTCCCATCCACACCATGATAAAACAATTTGAACCCACCTCCGATACACCTAGCCTTACTCCTCTTCCATCTGGTCTCTTGCACACACAATATACCAACCTTCCTTCTGTCCATCATATCAGCTAGCTCTCTCCCTATACCAGTCATACTGCCAACATTAAATGTTCTGACCCTCACTGCCACAGTCCTAGCCTTTCTCCTCTCTTCCTGACTTCAGCCATGCCTTCTACCTCTTCTCCTCCTTCGGCCAACAGTAGCCCAATTTCCGCCAGCACCCTGTTAGCTAACAGTACTGGTGGCGGTCATTGTTAACCTGGGCCTCGACCAATATGCTATGTAAATATTTACTGGTGTTGGCATGAAATTATTTTGCGAAGTTTTATGCCGGATGCCCTTCCTGATGCAACCTTCCCCATTTATCCGGGCTTGGGACCGGCACAAAGAAATGCACTGACTTGTGTGCTATAAAATTTGAAATAAAATATTTAAATTAAATCCAAATATCTGTATTCATTGTAGAAGTAAAGACATGGTAACAGAAGAGAAATAACCAAGTAATGGAAAGTTGAATGGCTGGGTTAGAGAGAGTCACAGGGGCCTGATCCATTTCCCTGCCTAGGGCCCCATTTGACCATGATCTACCTCTGATCTTTACAGATCCACAGGGTATCTGGTTGCTGTAATCTGCTGCATGAGGTGTGTCCCTTCAGTCTCTGTCTTTCCTGTTTAGAATGACCTCTTCACATCTTCCTGATTTTATATTGCTCACTTATGTCATATCACCCCTTCTTAATTTTGTGCCCCTTTTGAGATGAACTGCAGCCTCCCTAGTCATACCCTTACATTCAATGCATTTTTCTGGTGGTTTTCCTCTTGACTTTTTCCAGCAGCCTAATCTCCCCTTTTTTAAAGGGTTCCTATTAGGTGTTCAACAGCTTAGATTGCTGAATACCCAATTATCGACTCCTAAGTGTCGAAAGTTTAAAATTGCGAACAGCCACATATGCAAATTCTTTCCTCTGGAAAGAATTCACTTGGCCATTACTAGGGATTTGCCCTTTCCCCAATGTAGAGCGATCTTGGAGTTGGTATATTTAGTTAGGGGGGTGTGGGGGCACAGCCCCCCATGGGGGAGAGTGGGGGGTTAAGCCCCCCACTATGTGTGGGTTCAGATGTTTATTTTATTTTACGATGGCCTAGTGAATTCTTTCCCTAGGAAAGAATGGCCATTCACAATTTTAAGGTTTCGACGCTTAGGTATTGATGTTTAGACATTTGACAACCTCAGCTGTCTGACATATAATATAGACCCTTCTTATATGCCTTTCAGAGAAGCACAACATATGCTACCTGCAGCCTTGACCAGAGTTTGGTACAGTGAGAGCATTATAATTTTTTCTGAATTCCATCCCCAGACAGTACACCCAATATTTTGTTTGCAGCTGCCACTGTCCTTTCATGCTGTCATGTTACTCCTGTTCCCAGAACCTTTTCCCACTCTGTGTCCATCAGTTCCATTTTCTCTGGCCTATGCTCCACACCAGGGATGATGAACTCAAGTGCAGTACTTTGCTATCCATCTCCAGTGAACCTCTAATCTCACCTTTCTGCCTCCTGGCAAGTCTCCCTAAACCTTTCCTTTTGTTGTTCCCCATCCACCCCTGCTGCCCTTTTACAATGGTTGTGGGGTTGATCCTCTTCTTTCCTCCCCCAGATATATCTGCAACAAACAGTGGAACCAGTAGTCACCAATACATCTCCTTAGTGGTTACTGTCCTTATTAATAACATTATCCCATAGCACAGCCTACCTTGTCTCAAACCATTCAGTGCATGTTTTGAAACTATCCTGGTGTTTTAACACTCACAAAGAATTGCCATGCTATTTTCTAAGCATACATAGACTGATTTATACATATGGGTGTCTGTAAAATGTTATTACTCAAAAAGGACTTTAGAGTATCTCTGAGATTGCTTCTAACACATTGTGATCTATCTCACAACCATATTTGCACTACTGCTGATTTTAGTGTCTTTGTGCCTTGCTGTTTCGAAACTGTAGCTATGTCTTTACTTTTATTATAAACCTACAGAATATATGCTAAATATAAAGCCATAATACTTTATACATCTAGCTCAGACAAAGAGTAAATGTTCCTATCTACTGTCATGGTATATAGTGATAGCATTTTCAAAGGTGGACAGAAGGCAATACACACTTTGTGATCAACTGCACTGAGTGCTTCAGAGGTGTTGTTTATGTACATATGCACCGAGGGAATGATAATTTGAGTAATGACTGCTAAGTGACTGTATACGTACTTACAGAGCGCATTGTGAAAATGCTTTTAGTTGAGGCATATTTTATTTTTCATATAATTTGTGTCTGCTTTGAATATAACTGAACTAGATTCTGCATGCCAGAAATGTAGATAATGACAAATAGTATTTCTCACGCACACCTTGCTTATAATACTGTTGGAAATGTGGGAAATGTGTCTGTTTTATTAAGAGCACACTGTATTATTTTAAAACACACTGAACTATTTATTATGTCAGTTTATGTTTTCAATCTATATGGCTAGGTGTTTTCGGTAGCAGCTAAGCTAGTGTAGTAATGTAGCATAACACTAGCCACATGAAGTATTAGATTGTATTAACTGACCGAGTGCATGACAAGCAGACTTAAATGTGTATTGTAATAACAACAGCATCACTAGAGCGAATACTTCTGCTATCTGTATATTTTATTGAAAATACAGCCTACTAGCTTGCATAAGTAGAGATAAAAATGTTTTATTCTTACTTGTCTTGCATGGCTATGGATCTCTAGTGTCACCTTTCTATGATGACGCTTATTCCATGCTGAAGACATTTAAGGGACCTAACTGAACATGTACAGTTTCCTATACTCGTAGCTGAGTACAATACCTTCATTTTTTTCCTTTTCTGTAATTTATACAAGTACCTTTATTTTCTCTGAATTTTCCTCCATCCTGCTAATACTCAGCTCTCTCATTCATTGCAACCACCTCCTCCTCCTCCTCTTCTGACTCCCCTGACCTGACCATCACCAAACATTTCATGGTGAATTGCCTCTAAAATTATCAATACCTGGCAAATAATTAAAAATAAAACAAGCACTATGGTAATTTCCTGAAAGGACCACCTGAGACCGATATAAAGATAACTGTATGTGTAAATGTTAAATCCAGCTAAAGTTTTGTACCTATATAATTAATCTATAACTGAAAAGGCAAATATCATCCTCAGTAGCCTAAATATAGGTATTAGTGGTGAATGCAGTGTACTAATGGATATCTTTTGACATTATAGGAAAGATAACACTCTTTCCATTGACCATAATAAATAAAATTAGACAATCAAACATCTCAACATATTCTAATACTTTAATTTCTTTCTCATTCATAAAACAGTAGGTAAATTAGCAACTATTTTTCTCAATCTGCCCTTGCATAAGATATGATTGCCTGACTTCTCTCCTGCTATAGTTGTAACAGTATATATATGTCTCTCATACAGTTTTAACTTCCATCTCATGTGCTGTCTTTGTCACTTACACTCTCCTCCCTTACCCCTCCTTTCTGTACTGTAAACCTGTTACTCTGTCAGTATGTGTTGCCCATGTCAGCAGTCTATTAGCCTTAATGACATTTGTGACTGCTAACCACGTCATACATATCATAAATGTACATCTTGCTCTTATTTTTTCTCAGTAGGTGAATATACTTGTCCTTGCCCTTAACCCAAACTCACACAGGGTTTTCTTGTACAGCTGCTATACTTCTGCCTCAACATGTGCAGATGGGTCTGTTCAGTCTTGCTATACTCATGTTCATTCTGCTCTCTAAACCTACCCCAGTTCCCACCCACCCCAATTCAACTACATATATAGCAACCAAACCTCACCCACTACCCCATCACAACCAATCAATTTATAACAGTACACTCAATTAGCTTATACCCTTAGCCTCTTAACCTCACATCACCTGATCTTCACACTAGTATAATTCCACCCTACTTGACCCTCTAGAGCAATTCATACTTTTGCTAAAGAGCAACACACATACTCAGCCAAACTCTACACTTCAAGCACCTGAAATCCTACATTCTCATCAACATTGCATATGATATGCTATTCCCCCATGTACATTCCATACTTCCACTAAGCATACTTGTTATGCCACATCCTGCCAAACTCCCCTAATGCCTCAACACTTTATATACCCCAACTTAGTACACCTTATCAACAGCCTAATAATATCTGCTCACAAAATCTCACCCAGTCTCCACCCTAATACAACACAAAAGTTCATAAAATGCAACTATTTTAAAGAGCTATATCAGTCTCATATAGCAAACTTAGAGCAAGGTAATTAAAATATGGCATCACTATTTCCAGTTCTCTTCCACTCTCAACCTGCATTTATATATCCACCCAACCTCTGGATTCTCTCATCAGACCATACAGACACCCAATATTTCGCCACCACCCACCCCAAACCATATACTTTCCTTTATTCAAAACAAATCTACTCTTGATGCATATAAACTTTAGAAGCATCTACAATAAGCTACCAAAGTTACATGCATGCATTTCATCACACACCCCAGACATACTAATCACCACTGAAAACTGGGTTCCTATTACAAGACCGAAGACGCATTCCTTCGAATGCAACTTGGTCGAACATAAAAGACTGAAAAGGCAAGATATCGAAGCAGCTTTTACGCAAATTTTTTCCCTGGGAAAGAATTTGCTTGGCCGCTTTGTTACTTTGCCATTTTCAGCACTGTAGTGTGGTCTCACAGTTGGTATATTTAAGTAGGGAGGGTGTGGGGGTGAAGCCGCCCACTTAATGTAATGTTTAAAGTGGTTTTATTTATTTTTTTTTTGTTGGAACAGCAATTGTTTTCCCTTGGAAAAAAAATCACTGTTCTGACAGTTCGACATTGTAAGCTTTTGCTTACATAGGGTCAATTAGTCAACATTTGCTTTTTTAAGTGTTCGGTGATGTAATATAGGCCCCTGAAAACTGACTAAAACCAAACACTAATCATGAGGACATTTTTCTTCTAGGCCACAACATAATAAGAAAATACAGACTTCACAAAAAACCTGCTCTGTAAAACCACCCTGAAACTCATCATGTACTCACATAGCCACCCCTATTTTCCCAGCACGAAAAGAATTCTCTCTCTCCTTCACCTTAACAAGCTGAAGAGTATCTGCAGCACACCATATATATTCCTCTGGAAACAAAATCCTAGTACTAGAAGACATTGGATCTTAACTGATATAAACAAGAAATTCATTATGCTGAGAGACTTCAGTATAGGCTACCTACTTGTTAACTCTGATTTCCCTCTCTCTCTATTATTCTATATAATTTCACTCAAATTATCACCTCTCTCACAAGAACTGGCAAACACAGCAATGGGCAGCTAATATTAGACTGGATCTATACCTCATCACCCTCCAAAATAAACACTGATGGCTGTATTCCTGACGCCATCAGTGACTATCTCCCCACTTCTGCCACCAGCCAAACTAATCAAGCCCCTATACAAAGAGTATTTAAACAAGTGCAGAAACTCACCACTTTCAATAAAGATTCCTTTGTCAACTACCTTTACTAATGCAACCTGAATACTTTAAACATTTGCCCCTAAATGTTACCATTTCAATAACACATTCCTTAACATACTTAAAGAGCTAGCGCCTATTAGAATGAAAAATAAAAATGAAAACAATGGGGCGATATGTGTGGCTCCCAAATATGCCACAAAGTCTGGGAGGTTTAGCATTTTTATTTGGAAGTATTTGCATAGCTATTTTTATACCCCGACCAGAGTCCAAATATTTTTTTCCTCAGGTTGATGGCAAATGTTGGAGGTATGATGGGGAGAAGCAGATGACTGGGGACATATGTTTTGGGACTATAATGAGTTGACAGACTTTAAAAAATCCCTACAGAATATTCTGTCAGAAGGATTGGGTGAGCAAATGGCTGTAACTGAGGAATTGACTCTTTTGAAGTTGGACACAGGATCTGAATTGCCTTGACATCATAAGGCCTTGTTAAGTTTAATTCTGGTGGCTGCCAAAAAAGCAATTGCTAGAAAATGGAAATCAAGGTTTAAGTCAACTGTATTTGAAGTAGCAGAGATAAAAGAACTGGAAGTGGAATCTTTAGCTAATTCCATAGTAAAAATGGAAATTATTGGAGCAATACATGCAGAATAATGTTTTGGTGAAGAAATAAGGTTTAAGGGAAGGCAGGAATTGAGCAATTTATGTAATGTTGGATTGATGATAATTGTATAAAAGCATATATGTGATGTATAATGGTTGTAACTGTGAACATATTAACACATTTTTTTTTCTTTTATATCAATATATATTTGCATGTGTCTTAAGGGACAATTCAATAAAGGTGTTAAAAAAATAATAAAAAGTAACCCTGTCCCATGGCTCACTAAAGAAATCAGACAGCTTATACTGATCAGAGACAAAGCCTGGAAAACACGGAGCAAAGATAGAGCACAATAAAAGTGACAGATCTTCAGTCAGCTTAGAAATCTCTGTAAGCAAAATGTCAAATCAGAGAAAACAACCTATATTCATTCACTCCAAAACAAGCATCATCAGAACCACAAGCAATATTGGACCACTATAAAACCCTACTATACCCAGGGCAAACTATGATCTCATCACCAACTACCAGCAACAACATGACTCCATACCACCCAATTTAACACACATTTCACTCAATCTGCCCTCATTTTAATTGGAACTAAACCACACTTCTTACTTACTATCCCTACCATTCATACTCACAACATCTCATTTTTCTTTCACCTAATACCAACCTTGACAATCAAACAGTATCCCCAAAAGTTAAAAAACACAGGTCCCACTGCCGACAACTTACTGGGTATCTCAAAATTGCAGTCAATGCCCTGACATACCCAGTCTCAATGCTTATAAATATAGATTCATTGCAGAAAACTGCGCTCCACCTTATTTGTTTGTGTCTTTTGACTTTTCCCGGTTAGGGGTCGCCACAGCGGAACTCTGGTCCGCTAATGATTGGCAGTTGATTTTTACGTACCGGCTTGCCAGGCCTGATGCACAACCTTCAACGAAGGTACGTCCATTCACGCATGTCTCCATGTGGAAGACGGTCTAGCTGAGAATCAAACCGGACAGCGTCTTACTGTGTGGCAACAACGCTACCGCAGCACCACCACCAACTGCGTTCCACCTATCTGGCAAAAACCTCATACCACAAAATAAATGTGGAACAGCCTCTGATCTATGCAATTATTGATTCATAGCAATTGTAACCTCCATTGAAAATATTAGAAAAATGTATACATTCCCAAATCCTAACCTGTCTCACCAAAAATAACAACAATCTCGTCTCCCCAACACAACATGGTTTTTGACCACAGAGCATCACAACAACTGCCCTACTTAGTTTCACTGAAAGCATAAATACCAAAATAAATAATGGAAACCTAATATTCTTCCTTTTCTTGGACATGTCAAAAGCATTTGACACAGTGTCCCACCAACCTCTAATTAGAGCTCTATATTTCCTATCCCTAGCAACTTAACTATCGTTTTAACAGAATGCATACGATAAAATGAAACAGGACCATGCCCTTTACCTATCACTCGCTGTCAGTGTGTCTAAAGGATCAGTTCTAGTTCTAGTACTTTTCAACATCTTCTATCAATCTACATAAATCCTGGAAAAATACCTTTGTAGTTTAATATGCTAATGACACCACCATCATATGCTCAGCTCCAAGCCTCCTAATCCTTCAGCAAATGAAACAAAAAATCTTTCTTCTCCATAGAGTCATGCCACATAGCTCATCAGTTAATCCTAAAAGCATAATGCTCTTTATACCATCATTATAGAAACTGCATCCATTTCAAAACTGCTAGGTGTCATAATAGACAATATCCTAAAATTGACTTACACATCACCCAATCCATCAAAAAATTTCACCAAAAACTGGGTTTTATCTACATAAACAAAACTTACCTCACTGCCTCCTCCAGAACAACCTTAGAAATGTTCAACTTTCTCCCCTCTCTTCTTTATTCATCACCCATACTAACTAACCTGCAATACACCTTGCTAAGTGCATTAGAAGCTTGCTATAACAAAACAGACAAATTCACATCTAACACACCTTACTGTACTCACCACCAACAGAACTAGAGAATCTAAAATGGCTTAAATTACCTAATCAGCTCACCTACTTCCAGCTACTGATGCTCATAAAATCATACAAAAAACAAAGTTCTTCCCTTTTCTACAAAACATTCTCAAACAATACTCCCCACCTAGGTGAACCACCTCCAAATCCCACGGCACAGTGGGGGACTCTCTGTGCTCTTTTTATGTCACCAGGCAGTGGAACTCAACTCCACAGCCATTTGTCTAAAACAGGACAGCAGTACAGCAAGTATTAAACTTAACTTCCTCTTGGCTATGTTCATACTCCCATTTTAACTAAACTTTGCTCTTCTCTCACCAAAATCTTTCTAAACATATCTTCTCTATACCATGATCTCATATTTCCCAATATTCTTCCTTCTTATCCTTTATTATTGCATTGAGATATTTACCACGATTTCACTGAATTTTGTATTAACTCAATATTACTCGTATACAATGGTGCAACTATAAACAATGATCTCATTATTTTCACTTATCATACTGTAAGTAATGTATATATTTGATTTCTTCTATCCTGTTTACAATTACAAACAATGTATATTGGTGTAAGACACACTGCTGTAATGCATCTGTCACTAGTAATTGTCAAGGCATTTTTTTTTATATCTAAGTTATATAAATATTTCATACAGAGCTTTTCTCCCCAGGCCTCCACTGAAAATGGGTCTGCATGCCCAGTTGGATTTTTACAGTAAACAAAAGTAAATAAATAAATAAACCAAACTGAAAATGAAGTTCTAATTAAGCAATTAAATCTGTATTTAAACAATGAAATAGTAGTCCTAAAACTATACCTTAAATACATATTTTACAGCACAGTATACCAGTTACAAAAAGGAACAAAATCTACAAAATCTGCTGATTTAAATAGCTATTGCAATCTAGTCTAGAATAAACAAAAATGTAAACTGCATACTAATAGCTAGAAACATCTGTGAACCTATGCAAAACAAACAAATCTAGTGAAAAACAACCTAGTTCGTAGTAAGTAATTCATTCAAAAGTCATCAGTTCAGTTTAAAACAATTAAACTCATCTCATCTCATCAGAAGTAGTAAGACAGATTAAATCACAGCTCCTTATCTTATTTCATTAATGTAATGAATGGGCAAGCATGTTCCAAATAAAACAGAGGTTTTAGTTTCACAAGTGGAATTATCTCTAATGAAATCTTTTCAGACTAAAAGCATGAGGAAATGTTATCTAACAGAAAGGGTAGTGATATCCTGGTATGCATTTTAACAATTGTATAGCACAATGCATCTTACTGGTTGGTGTCAGAATGGATCCACTACCTATGCTCCCTTCACCCAACCTTGCATCATACTAGGCTGGGTACAAATGTGTGTAAATGACACACTTGTAATGCTCACGTTTTATTTGCTGACTTTATTAGTAAATGTGGCAAAAAAAAGAGAAAAAAACTTTTTTTGTTTGATTTTTTTGTTGCTGGGAGAGCAAACACCCCCTGCACCCAAAGCCCACTATAGCCCCTTATGTTATTTTTTTCTCAGCCAGGGTTGCTGCACATCAAAAAAGAGTAATCATTGCTAGGCAACCTGATACTTGTCTCACTCTTTTGCACAGATCAGAGACCTCAGACCATCCATAGTTTCTGACGTACAGATGTACTTAATGTCACTCCACAGAGTAGTGTGTGAAGCAACACAGGCATTTGCCATTTTGAGTCAGTGTACTTGAGCAACTCTGAACTGTGATCAAATGTTCCAAAAAACTATCTGTAAATGTATCAAAAGTGCACAAAACAAATGAGAGCGGTTAGGAAAAAATGAGTTACCAGTACACAGACTACTTATGGGTCCCGATCATGGTCAAATGGAGCCCTGGGCAGGGCAACAGACTACCCCCATAGCCATAACATTGTCCATGATTTGCTGCCTCTCCAAAAATTTACCATCAGATATTGTTCAGACCTGTCAGTATGCATACTAATTTGTTCTTTATGTTTACAATGATCACAGAGATTTTTGTTTTTCTAATTTAACATTTGTTTACCGAGAATCTCTGACTTGGAACAAAGCCAATTTTCAATAGAGGCCCAGGGAGAAATTCTCTAGATGCATATCTTTGTAATGTGGGAGGAAACCCACGTGAATGCAGGGAGGACATGCTCACTCCACAGAGAAGGCGCCTCAGCCGAGAATCGAACTGGAAAACCTCTTGTTGTGAGGCAACAATGCTACCACTACACCACTGCATGTCCAAGATTTGGATTTAATTTAAAACTACTTTGTGCAAAAACATTAAAAGTCATTTAATGAACAAAAAAAAACCACACTGTAAACAGACTTAACATGAGCAACGGTAAGTTTGTTCTCCCTTGGAACTCAATTTTATTGAAAATACATCTGGCAACCCATTCAATTACAAAAGACGTGCTAGGATTAATAGTCAAAAATCATATTGCAAAACACTAATTAGCAGCTATGTGAAGGGTGCAGGAATTCAAAAGACAAATGTGTAATGCATTTGCTAACAGCTTGCCCCACTGGGCATGTGCACCTTTTCAGAACAGCACACAAGCACCACTTGGTAGGACTCACACACTAGATAAACACTGCTGAGGGAATAGAACCCCATTCTACAGGAAGCAGCTCATTAATGGGTTATAGTCTTATATATCTACACTAAATACCAGATAAACTGTTGTAACCCAACAAAGTGTATTTCACACTTCTGCGCCTGTAAAGAAAAAACAAGTTAAGGTCATCGGTAATTACTAGGCATCCAGTCCTAGAAACCATTAATGAGCCAATACCAGATTTACAATTGCCCCAAAGTATTGCCTGCTGAAGTGACTTGCTAAAGATCACACAATAGGTAAATGCAGCCTGGGGGAATCAAAGAAAGTAGATTGTTTGTACCACACACTCTTAATAGTCTTTGCCAACACCAGACTGAATTCAAATGCATTCACTATTAATATTTAACATCAGACTCATGGACATCATATTGCCCATCTTATTCTCAGCCAAATAATAAGCACACTGCCATCAGTCAACAAAATGAGGAAACCAAGGACTGTACCCAAAGAGCATGGCTCCTATGATGATACTTCTGTTGACTGCAAACAGGTCCTTCCTTTACACCATAACTACTTTTTGATGCAGGAATGAAGTATTTATAGGCACACATACACATATACGTATGCACATGCACACACACACACACACACACACACACACACACACACACACACACACACACACACACACACACACACACACACGCACTCACGCACGCATGCACACACATGCACACACACGCGCACACACGTGCGCGCACACACACATACACACAGATGTGACCATCACTTACAGTCCCTTGTAAGAGTGCTTATATTCAGGTGTTTACTTGTGAGCAAACAAATAAACAAATATGCCTTGTTAAACTTGGTAAAGTCCTGTTACAATTTATTGGAACGAAAGTGCTTAGAATTTTTCATTAAATGGTTGTTTGATTTTAGTTTTAGTAATGTTTTTCTTTCATGAGTTCCAGAAGTTTGTTTGTTTATCACTTGTGTTTATACTGATATTGCAAGTGGCTTGCAGTCCTGGTTGCAAGACACTTTTATGGAGTTGTGGTTCATGATTCTTTGTATGATTTGATTCCCATAATGGTTAAAGTGTTTCACTCACAGACACAAGATAAAGTGTTTGATTCTCACCTTGGGGAAGGAAATTGGCTAGGCATAATATGGCCTATTAAGAAAGCTACAGACCATAGACCATAGAAACTACAGACTCGTAAGTCTCACTAGTCTCATATGCAAAGACATGGAAAGAATTGTCATGGAAATGATCAGTAATGACATATTAAACCTACGGAAACTGGACCCAACCTAATTTAGTTTTGTCAAGGGCAAATCATGCCTTCTCAGCCTGGCGGATTTCTTTTTTGAAAGTCACCAAATAATGGATTAGGGCAAAATGGTTCACACTGCCTACTTTGACCTG
>NC_056748.1:168590854-168635854 GCF_019279795.1 Protopterus annectens
GTCCACAGCTTGTGTGTTTGGCTTTTTTGGCCTGAATTTGTTTGTAAAGACTTTAAAAGGAAAACAATAAAAAGTCCTAGCTGAAACACTTGATGTCTTTAAGGGGTCATTTGCATATATCCCAATGGCCTCTATTCCAGGAGGTTTAAGGTATCACACAGTGAAAGCTCTAGTTTAAATCAAGATTCCTGATCAGATACCAGCATCAGTATACTTAAGAGAGACAAATACTGTTACAAACTGTGGTATCTACAAATCTGACCTTTGAACTCTTGATATATAGGTTCATAGGTTCATAGGTTCATACTAGGCTATCTGCCCTAGGGCATTTATAAGCCTAGCCAGAGTGTGTATGGCTTTTGCCACCCATTTTAAATTAATTTTGCTATGCCCTTTTTCAAGGTTAGTATACTGTGCCTCTGTCTAACAGTGACACAGAAGTGATACCCGGGGTAAACCTACGATCTCCCATCCACTCATCAAGATTCCTCTTGAAGAGAGTCAATGAGGGACTCTGCCTAACCTGGACTGGGATTTTATTCCAGAGTGAAGGGAGCCTCTGGGTTATGAATCTGTCCCTCCAGCATGTCCTATTTATTTCAGTGCTGAGGTTTAAGTCCCTCGAGCGCGTAACTCGATGGGATTTGGATTTTCTGAGGTGCAGCATGTCCATTAATTCCGGGTTGGACATGGCTTTATACATCAGGCACAGATTGCCTCTGAGCAGGCTGTATGCCACTGAGTAGAGCTGGAGTTTCTTTAACCGGGCAGCATACGGCATCTGTTTGAGCCCCTTGATCCTCTTGGTGAGGTACTTTTGGGGTCTTTCCAGTTGCTGCAGGTGTCTGGTAAGGTACATCCCAAAAGGGGCATTGTACTCAATTATGGGCCTGATGAGGGATGAGTAAAGAGGCACGATGACCTCCCCTGATCTAGATGTGAATCCCTTCATGATTAGGTGGGCTATATAAAATGTTTTTCTAACCACTTTGGCCACGTGGTTGTCAAATGAGAGATTGCTATCAACTTGGGTCCCCAGGTCCCTAATTACTTCTTCTGTACTTAATGGATTACCACCTATGTGGTAATTTGTGGGCACTTTGTTTTTGCCAAAGGGATGACTATACACTTTTGGCGTTTAGCTTGAGGCCATGGCTCTGGCACCAGTTGTCTGTTTCTATGAGGCCCTTTTGGAGGATGCTTGTGTCAGCTGGAGAGTCTATTATGGCACCCAGTTTGCAGTCATCTGCGAACTTGGTCAGCCACAGTCCTTCCATGTTGGCCTGTACCTCCGAGAAATATATACCGAACAAGAAAGGTCCCAAGACTGAGCCTTGTGGGACGCCACTTGTAACTGGTTTGGAGTCTGACATGGCTCCAGCTATTCTAACCATGTGGGTTCTGTCCTTGAGCCAGTTTGCAACCCATCTAGTGACATAGGGGTTTATATTTAAGCTGGTGAGCTTATCTATAATGCCCGAGTGGGGTATTGTATCGAAGGCTTTTGCGAGGTCCAGGTAGGCTGTGTGGACCACCTTCCCCTCGTCAATGGCCTTGGTGACTGTTTCAAAGAAATCAACCAGGTTTAAGAGGCAGAATCTGCCCTTAACAAAGCCGAACTGGGTAGGATCCAGTATCTGTAGGTCCCCAATATCTTTATTTATGAGGTCCATGATGATCCTTTCCATAGCTTATCAGACCAAGCTAGTGAGACTTATGGGGCGATAGTTTCCAGGATCCGTTGAGGCACCACCTTTGTGGAGAGGGACCACTGTTGCTGTACGCCACTCTTTGGGTACATATCCTGTAGTAATAATCCTGGTCATAATGCTATTGCCCATATGCAAAGTCTGCACAACAGAAAATAATATGATTTCAAATCTCGCACACACTGCAGTACAAATAATACAGCAAAAGCCTTATCAACTTTTGTGAACATGTACATACTTATCACTGAACGTACTGAAATGTCAAAAACTACTCATTACCAGTCTGTATCCTGTTAAAAGAATACGTCACCCTCATAAATACTTAATGCTGCACAAATAGCAAAACAGAGTTACTCATGGACACACACACACACACACACACACACACACACACACACACAAGAACATACACAGGCATATACACACACATGCGCTCAGACATACATACATGTACACATGCATGTATACATGCACGAAAATATACACACATCCACATGTGCATGCACACACACACACACACACACACACACATACACACACACACACACACACAAACGTACACACACAGAGGCACACTCACGTACAGACACACACACGCACACACAAGAACATACACAGGCATATACACACACATGCACTCAGACATACATACATGTACACATGCATGTATACATGCATGAAAATATACACACACCCACATGTGCATGCACACACACACACACACACACACACACACAAACGTACACACACAGAGGCACACTCACGTACACACGCACACACACACACACACACACACACACATACGTACACATGTATGCATGCATGCACAAAAATACACACACACACATGCGTGCACACACAGAGACACACTCATGCGTACAAACACACACAGACACACTCATACCTACAAACACGTATGCATGCACTCACACAAAGGTGCACGCACATGTTTTGAAACACACACACATGCCCACACATATTATGGTAAAACCCTAACAGGCAGATAAAATAAATATACTGCCCTAAGGTGGACTGGCACACATACTTATGTATCTGTGATAACAGGACACAGTCATACATGAATCCAACACTCATAATTAACATGAAACACGGGATTAATAATACAACAGGCAATGCTCAATACCGCTGAAGAAAAGAGTAAGATGAACGTACAATCGTTAAACCAGAATGAACTCATGATTCTTAAAGATCAGCCTTAAGCAAAGAAAAACATAATCAAAGGTGCCATAAGCCCTTGCCTATCTTATACAATTCCACTCACGTGTTCGTCATGAAACTTAATAAAATGTTAATGTTTGTGGGAAACAAACACATACCTAAGGGGTATACCTCAACAATTACAAGACTCCAAAGACACTGAGAAATAATAACTGCCTTGAAAAAAAAAAGAACTAGGTGAATGTTTGCATGTCAAGATATTGTCCAAGGCAGAATATGAAAGTAAAAGAGTGTCTCCTTTACAATAATTATGTGAGACATAGTAAAGTAGGTAACTCTTAAAAACATTCAGGTGGTGGTGCTGCGGTAGCGTTGTCGCCTCACAGTAAGACGCTATCCGGTTCGATTCTCAGCTAGAGCGTCTTCTGCGTGGAGACATGGAAGGTTGTGTGTCAGGCTGGTAACTCAGCATGTAAAAATCAACTACCAATCATTAGCGGACCGGAATTCCGCTGTGGCGACCCCTAACCGGGAAAAGCCGAAAGACACAACAACAACTAAATGTTTATAGTCAAGCAGTAATTCTAATACCGTGTACTGATTCAAAGAAAACAAACGTCAAGCAGTATAACAGGCAGGTACTTGGCTTCCATGTATAAATATTGCAAAGGACAAGACCACTATCATATGTGGAAGGGCCATTGGTGTTGCATGTGTTAAGTCTGCATAGGGCTGGAGTGTTGTGGGGCATCAGGGAACATGTCCTCAGGTGATGGTGTGATGGCTCTAAAAGTGAAGTGTTGGTCAGGTGTAGAGGCAGGTATGCAGGCATGTGCATCAAGAGACTCCACACAGCTCTGCATGCAGTATTTTTGCTGCATTCCTTGCTTTGTGGTGATGGCAGGTACCTGTATGTCACTACAATGTGTTTGTTCAGCATATGTGTCATTTAGTAGGCATCTACTGGGGAAAGTGCCACTGTGAAACTGTGGGACCTTGATTGCGATGTGTGGAGCTAGCCCACAGCTGAGAAGGAGAAATTCTGTGCTGGCCTGTAATGGCATGTCACACAACATACCTGGTACATCCTCCACAGAGACATGAGCAGTCATAACCTGTGCTGCAGGTGTTCAGAAATGAAGCACTGATGTCTCTGATGGCTAGTAAAGCACTTGGTGAAGTCTGCATACACTAGGGATGAAGTCTTTATACACCAGGGGTGAAGTGTGCCTATACCAGGGGTGAAGTCTGCATACACCAGGGGTGAAGTCTGCATACATCAGGGGTGAAGTCTGCGTACACCAGGGGTGAAGTCTGCCCATACCAGGGGTGAAGTCTGCATACATCAGGGGTGAAGTCTGCATACACCAGGGGTGAAGTCTGCCTATACAAGGGGTGAAGTCTGCATACACCAGGGGTGAAGTCTGCATATATCAGGGGGGATGTCCTACCAAAGTTTTAAATGTGTAGTTTATGTCAGTACTCACCTGGGTCATCCCCAACAGACATTCAGGCATTCTTGATCAGTCCCAACCACACACCCAGAGCAACTAACAGAAACAGTGCCCTGCTAGGGTCTGCTGAGGTCATCTCTCTGTGTTTCTATGACCTGACCTGTGTCTGTGAGCTGACAGTTTGTTATGAGAGTAGACCTTGTGTCAGATCTGGCATCAGTTATCTCATGTATGATTATGTCAAGCACCCTTTGATATGACCAAAACTTTCAAATATTCATTGTTTCTTCAGGTTTTCAATGCTCTACAAAACTACATGTTATTATAATCCTTGACATATGACTAGAGCAAAACAGCATAAAAACAATTAATATAGAAACGGTAAATAAAAAAAATCAGTGTTTCAGATTGTGTTACTTTAGTACATATTTCAAGGACAATATATTATTTAAACTAAGTAGATTGATAGCATTCAACTCAGTGATCTATTTGTATCTTGTAACTTCCATATGATTTAAGATATACTACTTTTATTTTTTATGAATAATCTGTAAATTAAAAACTTAAACTCATGATATTCATTAACAGAAATAAAATGTTTACAGCAGGTGTCTGATCATATAGGGGGCACATCTCTGTCACTGGCTGCAGCATTTGCAAATATTATAAGCATTACTACTTTGGTACACACATTAACATTGAATATATATCATATTAATTTATATGCAGATTGCACAGCAGTGACTTACATTTGTTTAGCACTGTGCAAATGCTGTTAAACATTTTGGTATTTTATGTTGCAAAAACTGGGTCTTTATCACGTTATTGAAAACCCGTATCATCGAACGCTAGAAGACCAACACATATAGCGCAAACTATGGTAATGGCGAACATACAAAACCGCGAAATGTCAAAGTGTCATGGTTGGCCTGTCTGCGGTATAGCTCCGTAAGGTAAGTGTGCGATAGTTACTGACCTTAGGGTTAGGGTGCGGGTTAAGGTAAGTGCATAGATAGTAATGTATGTAAGGTTTAGTGTAAGGTTAGTAGTAGTGTTTGGTTTGTGTATGTATGTGTCTTATTTATTATATTTGGGTATGTAGTATGTAGCGCACGGTGGTGTTGGCCGACTATGACGGTTCGAGATTTGAAAATTCGTGGTTTAAGGTGTTCAGCGTATTTGCGGTTCGGGCTATGTGTGTCGGTGTTGTGGTGTTTGATGATACGGGTTTTTGATAACATAATATAGACCCAAAACTAATAGTCACGTTAAGCAATGTATTACTGAACACATATACAGGATCAATAAAAAAAGAGTCATAAAATGCCCTAGCTAGACATATCATGTCCAGTAATGAATATCGTCAGTTTAAGTTTTTGTTTTACAGTTTACTAATAAAGATATAAGGAATTCTGAAATTTTAAACTGTATGGCGATTAAAAATAGAAAAAGATTGTCACATTCAATGCAATGTTCCCCTTAAAAGATAAATTGGCTTTCAAATCTGTTTTAACAAATTAAAACATTGACTTTTTATTTACTGTTTCTATATTTGAATAGATTCTATAGTAATTATTTTTATGTTGTTTTGCACTAGTGATGTGACAAAGGTTTGGACAGCACTTACTGTGGTGGGGTTTTGAAAACTTGAAGAAACACTGAATCCATGAATGTGCTTGTTCCTTTAATGTAAGCCATTAATAAAATTCTTTTCACTGTGATTCATGGTAAGTTTTGTCTTGTTGCTACTATAAACACTACCAGGATTTTATCTGAAGATGCTCTAAATTTAAGAAAATATACAACAATCACATCTGTCACCTTAATTTTGCAACTATCTGTTATCATAATCCCTGAGAATTCCTAATTATCCCTAAGCCAACTCATTTTCTTTGTAATAAATAAATTTAATATCTTGCAGACAAATTATGAATGACTATTTCATGCTTATTAATGGAATACAAAACCTGCATTCTTAAAGAAAGAATTAATAGTTATGGAAAAAACATTAAATTCCCTCATGTTTAAGATTTCCCTTCTCGCTTTTTTGAATTTCCATTTCCTCTTTGTTTCCGTTCATTCGTCTACGCTCGAGATTCACATCAGACTCTTAGAACAATCCAGAGAATGAATCTCACCATCTGCAGAGTTTACTAGGGAAGTAGAGAACAAAAGTAGATTGCCAGACCTTTCTTCTGTATCACTCACACATGACCTGCACGACTAGGGAGAATTAGGGGTCACCAATCAGCCTACTGCATGCTGGGAGGAAAATGAAGCAACTGGGAAAAAACCCTTGTAAGCACAGGAAGGAAATGCATACTCCAGAAAGAAGATACCACAAGTGAGACTGGACTTCAACCTTTGTGCAAGTGAAGCACACCCTTCATCTGCCTCAATGACAACTCTCCAAACCTTCAATGTTCCGTGATAAGGAAAATGCTTCGGCATGATTTAACATAAAATGTATTATGTAAATGAACAACTTGCCCTTCTTGAACTTTAGAATTGTGAAGTCCACAAGAGCAGACCAAACTCCAGTCTGCACAAACCCAGGGAATTCAGACTTTTTTAAGTCTGAAGTGTCAGATCAGTTCCTGTTTAGCTTCTGATTATTAAAAGAGAGCATCAGTTTGGTATTGTAAAAAATAAAAAAAGTCTTGTTAGTCAGAGAATTATATATTGTATAATCAGTCCATTGTAACCACTATTTATTTATGTATTTATTTTTGTTAATTTAGTACCCTAACCACATTTTATACAACAAAGAATGTTTCAAATGTCACATCATATACTTACCTGCATGTGTCAGAGCTTTATAACTGCCATGTCACAATCCCAAAAATAGTACTGTGTCCAGTGGTTCTGCCTTTTTACATAGAAAGTCCAAAACTCAAAATAGCATGTAGGCATAGCATCACCGAGTTCACTGTATTTTGGGGAGTGGTACTTATGAGGGTAATAATGAATATTGTCATACATGAGCAAAACAGAGCAAATGAAATGTATCTTAGATTAGTGTAGACACACAAGTTTCACCATGCAGACCACAGTTACACCATAATCATGCTCAGTTTACTAAGGTGACTGCCACTGGGGATGAGTGCAATTTTGCTGAATTCCTGAAAGTGATTCCTCTCCTGCTTAAAATGCAATTCCAGTTCATAGGTTCTTAGGTTCATAGGAGGTTACTAGGCTAACGGCCCTAGGGCCTTTACAAGCCTGGCCATGTAAAACCCCATATGCCCTAGTTAACCATAGTTAGATGGTCATTGTTAGCTGAGTAATTCTATGATCAGCACCGACTACCTCTATCCATGAGGGACATAGGTGTCACCCCTGGTGTGTATTTAAGGTCACTCATCCAATTTTCAAGGTTGTGCTTAAATAGGGTCATTGAGGAGCTTTACTTCACGTGAAATGGGAGCTTATTCGAGAGGAGTGGCAATCTCTGGAAGACATATCTGTCTCTCCAACATGTTCTGTTAATGTCAGAGGCTAGGGAGTGGTTCCTGGAGTCAGTGACTCTGGTCCTGTTTGGTTTGAAGATGTACAGCATCTCCATTTGGGCAGAGTCAAAGACTGCTCTTTCGGCCAAGCACAGGTCGTCTCTCAGCAACCTGTATGATACCGGGTACAATGACAGAGCTTTCCATGTTTTCTTGTAAGTCACGTTTTAGGCCCTGGATTCTCTTGGTTAGAAACTTCTGTGGTCTCTCAAGTTGCTGCAGATGTCTGATGAGATGCATTATTGTGCTCAATTAGTGGTCTGATAAGGGTTAAGTACAGCAGAATTATAGCCTCCTTAGTCCTGCATGTGATACCCTTATTTATGAGATGTACAATGTAGAAGGCTTTCCTTACCACTATAGACACATGGTGATCGAAGTTTAGATTGCTATCAACCTGTGTTCCCAAGTCTCACACCGCTGGGTTTGAGCTTAGAGGGATGCTATCTGTATAATAATTAGCAGGGACTACTTATTTACCAAAAGGGATAATGAGGCATTTTTGGCATTTAGTTTTAGTCCATGACTTTGGCACAAATCATTAGTCTTGTCAGCCCTTTCTATAATATGTTTGCATCACTGGGAAACTCAGTGATTGCACCCAGTTTGCAGTCATCTGCAAACTTGGTAAGCAACATGCCATTTACTTTTGCTGGGACCTCAGAGTAATAGATTCCAAACAGTTGAGGGCCCAGCCCAGATTCTTGTGGTATCCCACTGGTAACTGGTGGAGATGGACTCCCGAACTTTGACAGTGTGCATTCTGTCGGTGAGCTATTTGGCTACCCATCTAGTGATGTATGGGTTAATCCAACAGCTGGGAGAATTTCTCAGTGATCCCTGAGTGGAGGATTGCGTCAAAAGCCTTGGCTAAATCAAGATAGGTGGTATGTACTGCTTTGCCCTCATCCAGGGCTTTGGTGACATTCTCAAAGAAGTCCACCAAACTGGGTCGGGTCAAGAGTTTGAAGGTCACCTGTGTCCATGTAGATAAGATCCATGATTATTCTTTCCGTGGCCTTCCAGATACGGTTGGTTAGACTTATCGGTCAATAGTTTCCTGGGGTGGTTGATGGACCTCCTTTGTGCAAGGGGATTACTGTTGCTGTTTTCCACTGTGCTGGAACAAAGCCAGTGCTCAGCCAATGGTTAAACAGAGTGCCAAGTGGTTCCACTAGGTCTTGTTTTATATTGTTTAGTAAGCAACCTGGGATGTTATCTGACCCCATAGAGGCTGTGTTTTGGCTTTGGTGAGTGCTTGTATGATCTGTTCTTTGGAGATTCAATAAAAAACACTGTGAACCTTTGGAAGAAGTGTGAAATTAGTTTAATATAGACTAAGCGGTTTCAACCTTTGACTGGTCTTCTTCAGAATAAACATCAACTACACAGAAAACATTCTTATATCATACAATCTAATTACCTATTCAATAAAATCACATTACCATTTAATCTAATACAGCCTTAAAAAGTCATGCCAAAATGCTGTCACAAAATACCATGTTCTGCAAAAGAACTTAAAAAACTTTTACCAGTATAAAAAAATTGAATACAGACATTCAACAATTATTTACATTTATTTATATCTGCCATAATATCTTCATCATTGAAGCATCACTTTATAATTTACACTGCTTTTCAAACCTGGATGGTGGTAGGCATATAGTTCAACCTGCCATTTTAGTTCTCTAAAATCCAATTCTCCCTCTTTGTCACCATTAAAATCATTCCTAATGTGATCAATAAAAAATGAAATTTCTTGAAGGTGTTAAGCAGCGATGTGTTTAGCCAATGTGTTGCCTTTATTCCCCACCTTAATGGCATGTAGGGGTTTTTACATCCTTTTCTTAAGCTGCTTACTCATTTTCCCTATATAACATGCCTCACAAATGGAATATCTAGCTAAATACACCACAAACGTAGAACTACAGCCCAAAGGCAAAGCTTTAATGGATAAGATGGGCACCTTTAAGTGTCAGCAATGTCCCACCTGTAGATACATTTCTGAGGGTCCCAATTTTGAAGTCTCATGTAGTGTCAAAATATACCCAGTACCAGTTTTTTTCACTTGTAGTTCTACATTTGTGGTTTATTTAGCTAGATGTTCCCCATGCTAAACATGCGGCTGCATTTAAGACCGTCAAGAAATTTCATTTTTGTTTTATTGATCACGTTAGAAATTATTTTAATGGTGACAAAGAGGAAGAATTAGATTCTAGAGAACTAAAATGGCACTGTTTTCTACTATTTTAACTGTTGTACATGTATACTTCACAATACATACATTGTCTTCCACTAGTGCATGTGTGTGTGTGTGTGTGTGTGTGTGTGTGTGTGTGTGTGTGTGTGTGTGTGTGTGTGTATACATAGGTACGCATTTGTATGCACGTGTGTGTCTGTGTGTGTGTGTGTGTGTGTGTGTGTGTGTGTACATGTGCGTATGTGCGTGTGTGCGTATGTGTGTGTGTGTGTGTGTGTGTGTGTGTGTACATGTGCGTGTGTGTGTGTGTGTGTGTGTGTGTGTGTGTGTGTGTGTGTGTGTGTGTGTGTGTGTGTTTGTGTACATAGGTACATGTGTGTATGTGTGCACATTTCTGCTTGTGTGTGTGTGTGTGTGTGTGTATAGATAAGTACATGCACCTGTGTGTCTGATGTGTGTGTGTGTGTGTGTGTGTGTGTGTGTGTGTGTGTGTGTGTGTGTGTGTGTGTGTGTGTGTGTGTGTGTGTGTGTGTGTGTGTGTGTGTGTGTGTGTGTGGTGAGGCAGTCCATTTCATACCTACACTGGTGCTTTTGTCATATATGTGTGATATCTTATTCCCACATTCTCATCCTTCTCCTGGTCCAGTTCTGGATGAGGAGTGGGTCAGGTCACCTTGGTATCTGACAGCCACTGCATCTGATGCTGGGTCAGGAGTGGTTGCCAGGTCTGCCTCGCACAAGGGGGTAAAGGCTCCTTTTGCTAGACTTGACCTAGAACAGTCACTGGTGGTCTTTATGTCTGTCACTCACTATGGAATAAAATTGAACAGGAATCACCTATCGTGCATGGAGAGCTGAATCACCTAGTAAGAGAGGTGGAGGCTGGATACTATTATCATGCATGGAGAGCTGAATCTCCTAGTAAGAAAGGTGGAGGCTGGATACTATTATCATGCCTGGAGAGCTGAATCACCTAGTAAGAGAGGTGGAGGCTGGATACTATTATCGTGCATGGAGAGCTGAATCATCTAGTAAGAGAGGTGGAGGCTGGATACTATTATCGTGCATGGAGAGCTGAATCACCTAGTAAGAGAGGTGGAGGCTGGATAATATTATCGTGCATGGAGAGCTGAATCACCTAGTAAGAGAGGTGGAGGCTGGATACTATTATCATGCATGGAGAGCTGAATCTCCTAGTAAGAGAGGTGGAGGCTGGATACTATTATCATGCCTGGAGAGCTGAATCACCTAGTAAGAGAGGTGGAGGCTGGATACTATTATCGTGCATGGAGAGCTGAATCACCTAGTAAGGGAGGTGGAGGCTGGATACTATTATCGTGCATGGAGAGCTGAATCACCTAGTAAGAGAGGTGGAGGCTGGATAATATTATCGTGCATGGAGAGCTGAATCACCTAGTAAGAGAGGTGGAGGCTGGATACTATTATCGTGCATGGAGAGCTGAATCACCTAGTAAGAGAGGTGGAAGCTGGATACTATTATCGTGCATGGAGAGCTGAACAGCCACTTCAGGGACATTGAGCACGTTTTGATTTAATTATTAAAGTCAAATGTTCAGCAGTTCCTACCCATCAGGCCTCTGGAGAAACAACTGGCCCATGATATTGGCTACACAGGTGAACAATGCGCTGGGTCTGTTGCCTTCTGGCCTGGGCTTGTAGCCAACCATGCCAGGAGGTCACTTTCCATCTGAATATCTCCATTCCCTTATTTGACATGTCCTGTTCTTGTTCATTGTCCATCTGTCTGCATCACTACTTGTCAACTCTCTGAATGCATGTGTCCATCCACTGTCTTCCCTACCTTTTGTGCATATACTGCCCCACCTGTCTGTCCCTGTGACCTACCCTTCTTCCACTATACCATCCTCAGCCATCTTTTGGTGCCATCCCCACCTACCATTCTTTTGTAAAATGTACAAAAGTGACCCTTTCCCTACAAAACAAAAATGACCACATTCATACCTTATGGCTACCCTTCTATTTTTCCTCTTCTTGGTCTTTTCCCCTTGAATACTTTCCTATCCAACCCATTTCCTCACCATTATAGTAATGAACAAGATTGTATCCGGGATGTGAGTACCCACGGTAACTTCTGTTGGCCACTATGTCCAGCTGTGCTGTCCTTCTTGTGGTGGCAGTGTGCTACTTTCTCCGTGCATTGATGTACTACTCCCTTGAGCATGCTTTGAATTGTCATGCTAGCTTACAGTAGCTGTGATTAATAGCACATTTGCCAGTTGTACTATGGCAACAGTTTTGCTGCTGTCATACAGTAGCACTATTTATCCCATTACCACTGCACTTATCTTTTCTTATATTGTACTTTGATTGGTATGCAGACACTCTCCATTGACAAATACATGTCTGCTTATCTCTACACTGCTTTGCACCGCAGTTTCCTTGAACATTAATTCTTCATAGGCATGTATTATGTATCTACAAATCCCAGCCTATAATTGCAACAGTAATTTATTTCATAAACATTGATCTTGCTGACATGAATAAACACTTTTGTTATGACTTGTGCACTGGTGACAAGAAGACATACTGTTGTTATGACTTGTGTATTAGATTGTTATGACTTGTACTATGATTAGTTATGACTTGTATCCAGATCTATTATGACTAGTGCACTGGTTTGTTATAACTTGTGCATTGGCTGGTTATGGCTTATGCACTGGTTTGTTATGACAAATGCATGGGTTTTTTTATGACTCATCTGTTAGATTGTTATGACTTCTTCAATGGTTAGTTATGACTTGTGCATTGGTTTGTTATGACTCATGCACTGGTTTGTTACTACTAATGCATGGGTTTGTTATGACTTATACATTGGTTAGTTATGACTCATGCAGTAGTTTTTTATGACTCATGATAGTTTGGTTATGAATTGTGCATTGATTAGTTATGACTTGTGCACCAGTTTTCTTATAACTCATGCATGGATTTGTTATAATTTGGCATTGATTAGTTATGACTCATGCATTAGCTTGTTATAACTTGGGCATTGGTTAGTTATGATTCATGCACTAGTTTATTATGACTAGTGCATAGGTTTGTTATGACTTGTGCATTGATTTGTTATGATTTGTGCACTGGTTTGTTATGATGTGTGCATTGGTTGGTTATGACTTATGCACTGGTTTGTCATGGCAAGTGCATGGGTTTGCTATGACTCATGTGTTAGATTGTTATGACTTGTTCAATGGTTAATTATGACTAGTGCATTGGTTTGTCATGGCAAGTGCATAGGTTTGTTATGACTCGTGTTAGATTGTTATGACTTGCTCAATGGTTAATTATGACTTGTGCATTGGTTTGTTATGACTCGTGCACTGGATTGTTACTGCTAGTGCATGGGTTTGTTATGCCTTACGCATTGGTTAGTTATGACTCATGCGTGGGTTGGTTATGAATTGTGCATTGATTAGTTATGACTTGTACACTAATTTATTTTGACTTGTGCATGGGTTTGTAATGACTTGTGCATTGATTAGTTATGACTTGTGAATTGGTTAGTTATGACTCATGCACTGGTTTATTATGACTAATGCATGGGTTTGTTATGACTTGTGCACTGGTTTGTTACAACTTGTGCATTGGTTAGTTATGACTTGTGCACTAGTTTGTCATGACTTGTGCATTGGTTAGTTAGGATTTGTGTGCTGTTTTGTTATGATGTGTGCATTCGTTAGTTATGATTTGTGTGGTGGTTTGTTATGACTCATGCATGTTTTTTTACTTGTGTACATTGAGTGCATTTCTAGTGCAACTGTGACAAACTGCAATATATAAGTATACAGTGAGTACAGTGCTAGTAAAACTGTAACAAACTACAATATTTAACTATACAGTGAGTGGTTAGACATTGTCCGTTCGATTCTCAGTTAGAGCGTCTTCTGTGTGGTGACATGCGTGAATGGGCGTTCCTTCGTTGAAGGTTGTGCATTAGGCCCGGCAAGCCAGCACGTAAAAATCTACTGCCAATCATTAGCAGACCGGAGTTCCGCTGTGGTGACCCCTAACCGGGAAAAGCTGAAAGACACAACAACAGTGAGTACATTGCTACATTAACTGTGACAAACTACAATATATAAGTATACAGTGAGTACATTGCTAATTTTACTATGAAAAACTACAATATATAAGTATATAGTAAGTGCATTGATAGTTTAACTGTGACAAACTACAATATATAAGTATACAGTGAATACATTGCTAGTGTAACTGTGACAAACTACAATATATAAGTATACAGGAGTACATTGCTAGTTTAACTGTGACAAACTACAGTATGTAAGTATACAGTGAGTACATTGCTAGTGTAACTGTGATAAACTACAGTATACAAATATACAGTGAGTACATTGATAGTGTAACTGTGATAAACTACAGTATACAAATATACAGTGAGTACATTGATAGTTTAACTGTGACAAGCTACAATATATAAGTATATAATGAGTACATTGTTAGTGTAACTGTGACAAACTACAATATGTATGTATACAGTGAGCATATTGCTAGTGTAACTGTGACAAACTACAATATATACATATACAGTGAATACGTTGCTAGTGTAACTGTGACAAACTACAATATATAAGTATACAGTAAGTACATTGCTAGTTTAACTGTGACAAACTACAATATGTAAGTATACAGTGAGTACATTGCTAGTGCAACTATGATAAACTACAGTATACAAATATACAGTGAGTACATTAATAGTTTAACTGTGATAAACTGCAATATATAAGTATACAGTGAGTACAGTGCTATTAAAACTGTGACAAACTAAAATATATAAGTATACGGTGAGTACATTGCTAGTGTAACCATGACAAAATTCAATATATAAGTATACAGTGAGTACATTGCTAGTTTAACTGTGACAAACTACAATATATAAGTATACAGTGAGTATATTGCTAGTTTAACTGTGACAAATTACAATATATAAGTATACGGTGAGTACATTGCTAGTGTAACTGTGACAAAGTACAATATATAAGTATTCAGTGAGTACATTGCCAGTGTAACTGTGACAAGCTGCAATATATAGGTATACAGTGAGTACATTGCTAGTGTAACTGTGACAAACTACAATATATAAATATACAGTGAGTACATTACTAGTGTAAGTGCAATAAACTACAATATTTATGTATACATTGAGTACATTGCTAGTTTAACTGTGACAAACTACAATATATAAGTATACAATGAGTACATTACTAGTGTAACTGTGATAAACTACAGTATACAAATGTATACTGAGTACATTAATAGTGCAACTGTGATCATCTACAGTTTACAAGTATACACTGAGTACATTGATAGTGTAACTGTGACAAACTGCAATATATAAGTATGCAGTGAGTACAGTGCTATTAAAACTGTGACAAACTAAAATATATAAGTATACGGTGAGTACATTGCTAGTGTAACCATGAGAAAATACAATATATAAGTATACAGTGAGTACATTGCTAGTTTACCTGTGACAAACTACAATATATAAGTATACGGTGAGTACATTACTAGTATACCTGTGACAAACTATAATATATAAGTATACGGTGAGTACTTTGCTAGTGTCACTGTGACAAACTACAATATATAAGTATACAGTGAGTACATTGCTAGTTTAACTGTGACAAAGTACAAAATATAAGTATACAGTGAGTACATTGCTAGTGTAACTGTGACAAGCTACAATATATATGTATACAGTGAGTACATTGCTAGTGTAACTGTGACAAACTACAATGTATAAGTATATAGTGAGTACATTACTAGTGTAAGTGTGACAAACTACAATATTTATATATACAGTGAGTACATTGCTAGTTTAACTGTGATAACACTTTACACAAAGACATAAGTAAAATTAGTAGACATAAGTATACAGTGAATACATTATATGTTTACCTTGGCAACACTTTACACGGATTTATAAATCTGACAAGACTTTTGCAAATGTGACAAGACTTTAAACATGATACAGTGTCACTGCCTCGGTGATATGATATTTGCACAGTCTCATCAGTGCACATACTACACTTCATATGATGTGCACCACTCTCAGAGGAAAGTAGGTGCAATTTATTAAACAAAATACAGAATGTCTTCAGCTAACATCAACGAATGGATAGCCTACAGTGAGCAGATGACTGTAGGGAAGGCCAACGGTCCATGTATGTCCAAATTTAAATAATCGCCATATATGCCTGGATGACATTTCCTTCATTCAGCTCTCACTTGATTCAGTCAGTACGGATGAGGGAACAGATAAGCCCAATAATGATAGAGAGAAAGAAGGTTGGTGGCTAGCAGGCAGGGTGACAAAAAAAAACACAGAGAAAAATAATAGCATCTTGCAACAACAGAAAAAATGAATAGCCAGGAATAATGGGAAAGGAATGAGTATATCAGGCAGACGGGCCTAGGATGTGCAGAAACTGTTGTCTACAGTAATCAGACACGGAGCATGATAGAATGCAAATAGGAAAGAGGCTATAAAATGGTCACAAAAGGTCATCAGGAAAAAAGATGTGGTTAACATAATCAATGACCTTGTGTGGGAAGTCAAAAGCAGGAGCATAACACTAGAGTTTTTCATCTATTAGAGTGGCTGAATCAGGAAAAAAAATGAAACTATAGTGAAATAAATATTGCATAAGTGTGACTAGTCTTAAATCCATGGGCCATATTTTGACATAAGAAGGAGTAGAATTTGTTCAGATAAGACCAACATTATGGGTCTATATCATGTTGTCAAACTCTTGAAAGTTCAAACGTCATATGGTCGACACCATATGATCAAACTTTTAAAAGTTAGAACATTTCAGAGGAGATCTCTATACAGTGCAGAATGGGAAGATTTCCCTTTTCTGCACTGTAGTGTGATCTCAGAGTTGGTATATTTAAATAGCAGGGGGTTTTGGGGGGCTCATCCCCCCATGTAGGGGGTGCAGGGTGGCTCCCCCACTTCTTAAACTGTTCAGGTAGGTCTTTTCTTTGGTTAATTTTTTTATCACATTTTCAAACTTTTAAAAGTTCGATCATATGGTGTCGACCATACGATGGTTGAACTTTTAAAAGTTTGATTATGTAATAGAGACACACATTATAGCCAGTGTGCAGAAACCACACTACTAACCAGCTCGTATGCATTTCCTTAGTGTGACTTACTATCTCTCAAAATTCCTACCAAATCTATCAGCTATTGCAACTTCTCTTATGAATGGAATAATAGCATAATGTCTGGTTTTAGTCAGTGAAATAGAACTGAAGCTTCCAAATGGTGGAAAAGCTTGTTACAGCAGCACATAACTTGAAGTTTTATATTATTTGAATGTGCAATACTTTAAGTAGATGCTGCTCAGTTAGGGCTGCGTACAGTATTACTTCATGGTAGACCAGAAGATGTAGATCAAGAGTCCTAACAGAAGTACAAAAAAGGCATGAAGAAGCTCAGAAAAAACGTTAGCCATTTTCTGTGGTTGTCAAGAATTGCAAGACATTACTTAACATTTTCAAAATGTGCTGTCACAGGGCAGGGGCAAGATTGCTGACAAAGTTGTTAAGTTTGCTGAAGTAAGCATTAGAAGGTCAGCACAAAAATCTAGCAGTGCATCACACGTAACAGTTACTCTTAGCCGAGAATACATTGAAGAATACAAACTGAAATTGCTGCAAAAATCTGGAACTTTTATGGTTAAATTTGTGGTTTCCTATTCAGCAAAGAAGCTAGATAAACAGCAAATGCACCAGGGAATACCAAGAAATTTAACTGTTAATATAGACTGTTATGAGTGGATGGCCAGAGTACATAATGTTAGTACCAGAGATCTAGGTATATTTTCATTAATAGGTTCATAGATTGATACTAGGCTATCTGCCCTGGGGCATTTATAAGCCTAGCCAGATTGTGTTTGGCTTTCGCCACCCTTTTAGATTAGTTGACTGTGCCTCTGTATAGTAGGTCACAGAAGATAGCCCTTTTAAGGTTAGTTTACTGTGCCTCTGTCTAGTAGGGACACAGAAGAGATCCCAGGGGTAAACCTACAATCTCCCATCCACTCGTCAAGATTTCTCTTGAAGAGGGTCATTGAGGGGCTCTGCCTAACATGGATTGGGATTTTGTTCTAGAGTGAGGGGGAGCCTCTGGGATATGAATCTGTCCCTCCAGCATGTCCTATTTATTTCTGTGCTGAGGTTTAAGTCCCTAGAACGTGTAGCTCTAAAGGATTTGGATTTCCTGAGGTGGAGCATGTCCATTAATTCTGGTTTGGACATGGCTTTATGCGTCAGGCACAGATCGCCTCTGAGTAGGCGGTAAGCAACTGAGTAGAGCTGGAGTTTCTTTAGCCTAACTGTGTAGGGCATCTGTTTGATTCCCTTTATCCTTTTGGTGAGGTACTTTTGGGGTCTTTCCAGTTGCTGCAGGTGTCGGGTAAGGTACCTCCTAAATGGGGCACTGTATTCAATTATGGGCCTGATGAGTGATGAGTAGAGGGGCACAATGACCTCTCTTGATCTAGATGTGAACCCTTTTGTGATAAGGTAGGCTATATAGAAGGTCTTTCTAACCACTTTGGCAACGTGATTGTCAAAGGAGAGATTGCTATCTACTTGGGTCCCCAAATCCTTAATTACTTCTTCGTACTTAATGGATTACCACCTATGTGGTAATTTGTGGGTACTTTGTTTTTCCCAAAGGGGATGACTATGCACTTTTTGGCATTTAGCTTTAGGCCATGGCTCTGTCACCAGTTATCCGTCTCTGTGAGACCCTTTTGGAGGATGCTTGTGTCAGTCGGCGAGTCAATTATGGCACCCAGTTTGCAGTCATCTGCAAACTTGGTCAGCCATAGTCCTCCCGTGTTAGCCTGTACCTCAGAGAAATATATACTGAACAAGAGAGGTCCCAGGACTGAGCCTTGTGGGACGCCACTTGTAACTGGTTTAGAGTCTGACATGGTACCTGCAATTCTGACCATGTGGGTTCTATCCCTGACCCAGGTTTACAACCCATCTTGTGACATAGGGGTTGATATTTAAGCTGGTGAGCTTATTTATGATACCCGAGTGGGGTATTGTGTCGAAGGCTTTTGTGGGGTCCAGGTAGGCTGTGTGGACTACCTTCCCTTCATCTATGGTCTTGGTGACTGTTTCAAAGAAGTCGACCAGGTTCAAGAGGCAAGATCTGCCCTTAACAAAGCCGAATTGGGTAGAATCCAGTGTTTGGATGCTCCCAATGTCTTTGTTTTTGAGTTCCATGATGATACACTCCATAGCTTTGCAGACCAGGCTAGTCAGGCTTATAGAGCGATGGTTTCCGGGGTCCGTTGTGGCACCACCTTTGTGGAGTGGGACCACTGTTGCTGTACGCCATTCATTGGGTACATATCCTGTAGTAAGGCTGAGATTGAACAGTAACTGTATGCGAGGGTTCAGTTCTTCTTGGAGCTCGTGTAAGACGCAGCCTGGGACACCGTCTGGTCCCATTGATGCTGTGTTTTTTGCTTTGGAGAGGGCAGCTCTCACCTGTGCATCTATGATGTCAGGGAGGCTACACTCTGTTGGGATAGACATTTGCTCTTTTGGGGGGGAAGGGGGGAGAAGTTTGCACTGAACCTGTCTGCCAGGATGTTGGCAATGTCTGTGGGTTCAGTGTATTTTTTGTCATTTTGCACTAACTCAGAGCATATCTGGGAGTTGCCACCCAGGTTCCTGACATAACTAAAGAAGGCCTTGTGATTATCTTTAGTGTCTTGTGCAATTTTTCTTTCGAAGCTGGCCTTACATGATTTTATGAGGGATCGTAGTTTCTTGCTAGTACTGATCAGAGATGCCTTCCCTTTTTGGGATTTTGCTCTGTCATGTAGTAGCTTCCTCCTTCTGTTGTATAGCTTATTTATGGCTGGGGTCCACCAGACAGGTCTCCTGCCTTTGGAGGAGTGAGTCTTGATTTTATTTGGGATAGCACAATCCATGCATTCCTGTAGGTGTCCATAGAATGCGTTTGTAAAGAATTCTGCAGTTTGGGCCGTATTTTCCACTGGCCCGGGGGCTTTGAAGGATTCCACCTCGGTTTTGAGAAGTGTAAAGTTTGCTTTTGAGAAGTTCTTCACCGTGGTTTCCATGGTTGGGGTTGGGGACGGCATATGGATGTCCAGTGAGATTAATTTATGGTCAGATCTTACCAATGAGGGGTATACCTCTGGTATGGAACATAGAGTCCCCATGTTGGTGATGATCAGGTCCAATATATTTTCTTCTCTTGTGGGACTGGTGACCAGTTGTTCCATAGCATTTGATTTTATAAATTCTAGGAACTGTTGGGCAAGGGTGTTGGGGCTTGAGTAGTGCTCCCAGTCTATGTTTGGGTAGTTGAAGTCACCCAATATGATGGTGTTTGGAGAGACCTTCATATTCTCCAGTGTTCTCAGGAAAGCTGAGTGGGGTTCCTGAGTTTGGGAGGGTGGTCTGTAGCAGGCTACAAACTGAAAGGCAGTTTTGCCTACTGTTAGTTGCACATGGATGGTCTCCAATGCTTTGTGCAGTGTCACTAACCTGGAGGTGTGGGTATCTTTGATGAATATGGATACTCCCCCTCCTTTTGTGGTTCAGTCCAAGTTTTGGGGCCGAAAAGCATGGTATGAGGTATAACCTGGTAGTGCTGGGGTGCTCTCGGGAGCCTTGAACCAGGTTTCTGTTACTGCACAGATATCAATATTCTCCATACTGAGGAGAGCCTCGAGTGCATGCATCTTGAGGTTTAGACTTCTGGCATTGAGCAGCATTACCCTTAGTTTCTTTTTCCTTGTGTTGTCTATGAAGGTGGGTTTGTCTTTTGAGTCTTGCCTAAAAAAGGCACTATGGGGGTGGCAAGAGCCTTAGCCAATATTCGAAAGCCCAGGGGTGACAGGTGCAAGCCGTCCCTAGCAAAGCAACGTGGCTTGTCAAGCATGTCATCCCAGGCTGACAGACACTGGATCCCCTTTGAATGACACCAATACTTTAGCCAATTGTTAAATTGATCATTTTGTCTTTATACTGTGGCATCATTCTTGGTGAGGGTAAGATGCTACTCAAGGTCAGGGTCATACCGGCCTGGGCTACATGAACAGAGAGCTCCTCTATGTCTCTTTTCATGTAGTCCAGGGAGGTACGTCTCAGGTCATTCACACCAGCATGGACAATGACGGAGTGACCTGAGTGCTTGTGTTATGTGGCGGATCCTGGCACCCACCAGGCAGCTTACAGTGACCTTCTCCTTGTTCAGCCTGGTGAGTGGGATGTCAGTGTGTCTGACAATAGAGTCACCTATTACAAGTGTATTGGGTGTGTTGTTTAGTCTTAAGGGCTGTGACTGTGTGGCACACTGACTTTGTGAACTATGTGATATGTGGGTATTGTTGTGAGATAGCAGTTGCTTGGATGTCTGCTTTGAAAGTCTCTGCTGCTTGGGAAGATTTTTATTTAGAGCTTCCGAGTATGTTTTTGTGTGTTTATGTGTTTGGTTTGCTGTTGCGATAGGTCTATGTGAGACTGAATTTGTGGTGTGTGTGGTTACCTTCTCCTCCTGATTGACTGCGCCAGTACTGGGTTAAGAGAGCTCAGCCTCCAGTTTGGCTATATAGTTGCATCTCTCACATATATTTGAGCTTGTTGGGAGGAGGAGAGGGTGGTCTGTGTACATAAGGCAGTTGTAACATTGCCTCAAGATTCCCAGATTCACCAGCTGGACTGGAAAGTAAACCCGAAACTGACTTTTGGACATGCCAGAATAGTATAAGGAACTACTTTTTGACTGATCAAAAAGGACCAATAGGGAGCCAAGTACTTAAGGGGAGTATAAAGTGTGTAGTTCTTTAGTGTATTAGTGCTTACTTATAAGATTACTTATACGAGCAACTGCAGGGCTTTAGAATGAAAATAGAGTGCTTACTTTGAGATTTAAAAAGTTCTAAGGGAAAAAGTGAAGAACAGACTTTGTGGAGCCGGGAATAGTTTAAATCCGTTTATGCGGCGCTGCCCAATGCTGCGCTATGCGCAAAATCGTGCAAAACCGATTATGTTTCGTGTGTGTGGAGGTAAAATTATAATTCCAAGTCAACTAAGGGAAACAACATGTCACACAATTCATAAATTACACATGGGAATAGTAAAATGTAAAGCAGTGTGTGTAATATTCTATATACTAGCTGAAAAAGATGTCACAAAATGAAAAAAAAACTGTCTATAGAAACATGAAATCCTATTCATAAACAGAAGGTTAATGAAAAGCTATTATCGCAAGAAATTCTGAGACTTCAGTGGATAAAAGTAAAAGCTGATCTATGCCAATATAGAGTCATTGTTGTTTATCTGTAGTTTATTACTTCAGCTGTCCTGAAACTGGATAAGTATGACATGTTACAACTCATGCTGTCTTTGAATCTATTTTTTCTACACATTAAATATCTGAGGAAGTTAAACGGTTAATGGAGTTTAGCTCTTGAGCAAAACTTTCAAGGTTTTGCTGAAAAACTGCAGTTTGAACATTGTATATCAAGTTCATTGTATAAACAAAACAACAGCTGAGTAGAAACAATGGTGCAAACAATTAAATTTCATAAAAATGTTGAATTTAATTACAACTGGACTGTTATCTGTCAATACTCAAAAACAAAGTCAGCAACTCAAAGAACAGAGACTTTTACCAGCATAATTACTAAATGCTATGCTGTCAGTCACCTAGTCTAATGACAGAAAGTCATGCAAACTGAAACGATCTGCTAAAACAGAAGGCAGCACAAACACAATTGATATTATGAGAGAACATTTTAAAAAATGCACCTATTTTGATGGAAAGAGGGTAGGCAAATAACATAACGTTTGAGTGGTTAAGATGTTTGCCTTATACTTCCAGGGTCTAGGATTATTTATTTATTTGTTTGTTTGTTTATTTATTTTATTTTGAATTTGTTAATCAGGATAGAGCACTGATCTGACTGGATATCTCTCAGTCTCAACTCAACACACAATAGATACATGACATTATATATACAGAATGAATGACAAAATGTAATACAAATATGTTATATACAGAGTGGATTCAATCCTGACCTCTGTTCACTGACTGTGTTCTCTCTGTATCTGTGTAATTTTATTTCTGGCTGCACCAGTTTCCTACCACTTTCCAGAAACATGCTTCTTGGCGGTACCATAAACTGGCCGTGTATGTTGCCCTTTTTGTCCTTCTGGCCTCGGTTGTGCCTGAGAAGGTGTGCTGTAGCCTGTTCACTCACTTGGCTAATAAATAAAATAAATCATAATAAGAAAGGCTGACAATGTGAGTCAGCTATTCAATAAGTGCACAAAAGTCATATCACAGCAAATGCTATTTTTGTCAAGAACTGCAATCTAATTCAGAAAAACATTCAGATTCAAATGCATAGGAGAAGCAGGAGGCTTTGATCACAATGGAAAAGAAGGAATTATTTTCTATCTTAAGCTATTACATCAAGAAGCAGTTGCTTGAGAATGCATACAAATCGCATAACAAATTACTTGAACAGCTTGTTAAAAATGTGTGCTGTTAATCTACTGCAGCTAAATTTGAGATAAAAGTTCTGCTTCTGGAAATGGTGTAAGTAAACATGGCCATGCTATTATACCCTCAGTATAATTATATAATAGGTTTCAAACAGAAATATATAATCCTAAACGTACCCCAATTATTTATTATTTTTCTTTAATAAAAAGATTCGGCCACAAAGTCCCAAATTTCCATATCTTATAGTGATATTTACAGGCCATATATCTTAAAGAGGGTGTTAACAAAAACAGGGATGTGTCATGTGACCACCAGTCTTCAAGTTCATTCTAAGAAAGCTTCTGATTAGAATGCACTTCATGTCTCAATCACTTCAGTCAATGATTACTGACAGTGTAAATGCAAAAATAGTACACATTTTTTTCTTTTATATTTAAAATAAGCCTTTGATTCAGTGGAATGGGTAATTTTAACAAACCTTTAGCAGGGTTGAGCATAGACCACACATTTCATGACTGTATAATTACCAGATGGAGAAATGAAAGTTAACAGCTAGAGGTGGGATCAGAGTAGAACAGGACAGAATGTGACGGTGTGTACTGCCCCTACTTCTGTTTGCCATGAGTACTGATCTACTGGCCAGGAAGGTTAGACTAACATTAGAGAAAAGTGTTCCCTCACTAAGCTGAGGCATTGGCCTATAAGCATATGAGCTTATAGAAATGACAGGTAGTGCTATTTCTTTAATGCACTCAGGTCTCAGTAGATATGCACAGCCCCTCCTGCCACAGCTCTTATCTATTACCTGTCTCAGATATTTCAGACCAACAAAAGTCTTAACCAGGATATGTTAGAAACATAATCACATTTTGAATGCTTGTATCCACTTTGGGTAATGGATTGGGATGCCTGAATTTTTCTGAGGTCCCTACTGCATCACAGTAAAGGTGATCAACATAGGCAAATGGCTTCCTTGAGGATCAATACCCCCTACATAAGGATAAAACAACATTCTGCAGTGCAACCCACCCAAGATAGAGTCACCCATTTTACAGGGTAAATTGCCCTTTTTACTACGCTTCCATGTCCTAGAGCAGGATATGCAAATTGGGCCCATTCTCAGCCCGTAGTTACCTACAGATCCCTCTATAACTATAAATATATCTACCTCTTAGCATTCTTTTGGTGTTGTGACAGAAGCAATCTATGGTTCATATCTTCGTGGGTATTTTCTTATGAATATGTCCTCTTTAAATGTTATTTCTCCATATATTTAAAGTAAAATAACATTAAAGAGCAGAAAGTCAGAAAACAAAGAACATTTTACTGCATGCAACATGACAATTTTTAACAATAACTACAAAGTTCAAGTAAGCTGAAAATAGGATTGCATGTTTTCAACAAATTTAAAACTAATCAATACCATGCCAAGTGAAAAAAATGAATGCACATCCTAAAGAAATTTACACCAAGCAACTCAAATCAATTTAAACTTCTAAATAATAAAATCTTCCTCTAAACTAAAACAAACCTTGGAACCATATTTCAGTGCATGTTTTTAGCACAAAGGTACCGTTCACTGATGAATTTCTTTCCAAGAACAATAAAAATATTCTAATTATCACATTAGCTAACTGGGCTGGGGGGGTCCTCACACTCCATCACCCCCCCCATAAACACCTGACACTGAAAATACATGTCACCTCTGACATCACTGAGATAATACACTGATCTGTATCAGTTGTTACAAACGACACCTAAACGGGGAGGGTCCACTCCCCACCACTGCAGACATCTCTGCAACGTAGGACATGATAGTCAGCAAATGCAACTTCTAAATTTCGAATTAACTAATGTGTCTTCACTGACTTTTTCACACTACAGAGCAGGTCAACAAAAAAGTAGTTGACAAAACACATGGAAACTGAAAATGCATACGTTTATTTTTTATTTTATTTATTTAACATTTGTTTACCAGGAAAGTCCGACTGGGACAGAGCCTATTTTCATCGGAGGCCCAGGGAGAAATGCTCCAGATGTATGTCTTGGTTTTAATAGTTGTATAACAAAAAATATATATTTGAACACATAACATAAAGATTTAATAGAAAAAATAGTTGAAATAAGGAAACAAAATAGTATTTGCCAAGATGGTCATACCATCGTGTCTCAGTCATTTCCATCTTAGGAAATTAAAATTTGTAGAGTACAGGCTTGTCTGCCACTTGGAAAACTAAAATAGTATCATTTAAATTTTACCCTAAATTTCAATAAAATGAAATCATACATCTGAAAGCTGTTTCTTTTTTGTATGGGAGCAAATAACAGATTCAGAATCTTGCCAGTTATAGCTTATTTATTATCTTGCAGCTGCAGGAAAATAATAGAAAGCTTTCCCGTGTAGAGCCAATCCTTATTAAGTAAACATGAAATGAGCTGATTTATAGAAATGTAAACTGTGTTACCTATTTTAAATTTAAAACTCACATTTAAAGACATACATGCACAGTAAGAACTTTAATTTTGAAATATTGGCTAGTGATGATTAAATGATTTCATATGATTAAGCTGACATATTATTTTTCTAACACTTATGAGCAACTAGACACAACTGAACAAATAAACAGCTCTTTCATTTAAACCAATACTACATGTACTTAATAGACTTTGCTATTTACTGTTCTGTATACTGTTACCAGCACCTAACCATGATACTGAAATGACAGCTAAAATGTTCAACTTGAAGATACAGCCTTATAAGACTCCACTGTTTGATGTGTTGCAAGAAGGAAAACAACATCACAGAATTAATAAACATCCAGTTCAATTTAACACTAACAAAACTGATTTTAATACAGGAGTCCTTACATGTAAACTAGTACTAAATGCTTAGTGCTACATTTTTGATGCTATGTCCCAGATTAACCCATGCTGTAATCTCTTATTTTCAAAAATAGAAAACAAAGTAATGTGACTAAGTCAATCAAGTATTAACCAGTTTTAACTCTTCTGGTTGTTTCTGTTCTTATAAGGAAGCTATGATGCATACAGCTCAACCTTATATGGGCATCTGAATTTTGAATAGACCCTACCACCCAGAGAGGCCCACTGGTGATGTTTAAAGGAGACAAGTAATCTGCCGACTCTTCCTTGTATGTGTCTTAACATGCTGTCTCTTCTCCAAGTGTACATTTCCCTTTGCCCTTTTTCCACGTGTTCTGTTCTTTCTTGAATAACACTTGGAATCAAACTCCACCACTCATTCTGATATGTTGTTCCATAAGTCCACAACCCTGTGCCTGAGACAGTGCTTTTACAGATCCTGGGATAAGTTAGTCTGCACAACGTGCTGTTTATAGCCCTCTTTTCTCTCATTTTTCGTGTTCAGAATGGCCTCCTTCACATTTAAGTGACACTTATCATCTGTCTGTAGTGGTCTGTGCAGAAGTCCCACAAATTTTTGGTCTGCTTTCCACATATCTTCCTCCAAATTCCTAAGGTCTCTTTGTATCCAACTACACTCCCAGAACAAATGCAGTATTACAACATCCAATTTTCTACAGTTCAAGCACTTCGTGTCAATCTTCCTTCTTCCTTTTGCTAACCTTCTTGGTGTAGGTACCTACTATATAGTGCCTTTAGAGACTGGTCACCCATCCGCTGCATTTCTGTTGCTGTTCTTATTACTAACTGCCACACTGTTCTGTCAGTCCATCCTGTCTCCCTTTCTCCCCCCTCCCCCCTCTCATTGTGGTTGTTACCTGTCTTTCTCTTACATATCCATACATCTTTGTTCTTATGCCTTTCACCTATACCTCTCACCCTTCTCATTTAGCCTTTCTTTCTCTCTTTACTTCCTCTTTCTTGCTTTTGTCATCCCTGCAACACACAATTCTTGTCCATCTTTTTATTAATCTTTATTCTGTTCCCTATTCATTTTTATGGTAGACCATATGCTTGGGTCAGTTACTGCAACATTTCAATACCCCTGTCGTCCATCCCTCACTTTTATGAATCAATTCTCCCCTAACCCCATGTCTCTTCCACACATGCTTGTTTCATTCTAATGAAGGCACCCACTCCTCCTTATTCCCATATCTCTCCCATGGCTTCTTTCCCCACATCATATTCCTGTTGTTTTGCTTTGTACTCACCTAACAGTCCATGTGTTTGCCCATTAGAAGTCTATTTTTTCTCCTTTATTCTCTATGCATCTGACAATGTTGCATGGTTGTATACTAAAGTATAGGTGGAAACCTTTGGGGTTTCCACCCCCTTCTCCTGTTTAATCCCTTTCCCTTACCTTTCTCTATTAAGCTCTCTTGCTCTTTTTGCAGTTATATCAGGATTTTCTCCACCTGGTCAACTTGCAGGTTCCTTCCTGTATACATTATAATAAACTGTATCATCATCTGTAGAGCAGTTACCCTCTCAAATTTTGTTTTCCATCCCATAATCTTTTGCACCTTCATTATTCCCTCTATGGCCTATTTGTATTATATTAATAATTGTATGTTCTTCATATTATCCCCTCTATGGCCTATTTGTATTATATTAATAATTGTATGTTCTTCATATTATTCCCTCTGTGGCCTATTTGTATTATATTAATAATTGTATGTTCTTCATATTATCCCCTCTATGGCCTATTTGTATTATATTAATAATTGTATGTTCTTCATATTATTCCCTCTGTGGCCTATTTGTATTATATTAATAATTGCATGTTCTTCATATTATTCCCTCTGTGGCCTATTTGTATTATATTAATAATTGTATGTTCTTCATATTATTCCCTCTATGGCCTATTTGTATTATATTAATAATTGTATGTTCTTCATATTATCCCCTCTATGGCCTATTTGTATTATATTAATAATTGCATGTTCTTCATATTATTCCCTCTGTGGCCTATTTGTATTATATTAATAATTGTATGTTCTTCATATTATCCCCTCTATGGCCTATTTGTATTATATTAATAATTGTATGTTCTTCATATTATTCCCTCTGTGGCCTATTTGTATTATATTAATAATTGCATGTTCTTCATATTATTCCCTCTGTGGCCTATTTGTATTATATTAATAATTGTATGTTCTTCATATTATCCCCTCTATGGCCTATTTGTATTATATTAATAATTGTATGTTCTTCATATTATTCCCTCTGTGGCCTATTTGTATTATATTAATAATTGCATGTTCTTCATATTATTCCCTCTGTGGCCTATTTGTATTATATTAATAATTGCATGTTCTTCATATTATTCCCTCTGTGGCCTATTTGTATTATATTAATAATTGTATGTTCTTCATATTATTCCCTCTATGGCCTATTTGTATTATATTAATAATTGTATGTTCTTCATATTATCCCCTCTATGGCCTATTTGTATTATATTAATAATTGTATGTTCTTCATATTATTCCCTCTGTGGCCTATTTGTATTATATTAATAACTGTATGTTCTTCATATTATCCCCTCTATGGCCTATTTGTATTATATTAATAATTGTATGTTCTTCATATTATTCCCTCTGTGGCCTATTTGTATTATATTAATAATTGTATGTTCTTCATATTATTCCCTCTGTGGCCTATTTGTATTATATTAATAATTGTATGTTCTTCATATTATCCCCTCTATGGCCAATTTGTATTATATTAATAATTGTATGTTCTTCATATTATTCCCTCTGTGGCCTATTTGTATTATATAATAATTGTATGTTCTTCATATTATTCCCTCTGTGGCCTATTTGTATTATATTAATAATTGTATGTTCTTCATATTATTCCCTCTGTGGCCTATTTGTATTATATTAGTAATTGTATGTTCTTCATATTATTCCCTCTGTGGCCTATTTGTATGATATTAATAATTGTATGTTCTTCATATTATTCCCTCTATGGCCTATTTGTATTATATTAATAATTGTATGTTCTTCATATTATTCCCTCTGTGGCCTATTTGTATGATATTAATAATTGTATGTTCTTCATATTATCCCCTCTATGGCCTATTTGTATTATATTAATAATTGTATGTTCTTCATATTATTCCCTCTGTGGCCTATTTGTATTATATAATAATTGTATGTTCTTCATATTATTCCCTCTGTGGCCTATTTGTATTATATTAATAATTGTATGTTCTTCATATTATTCCCTCTGTGGCCTATTTGTATTATATTAATAATTGTATGTTCTTCATATTATTCCTCTGTGGCCTATTTGTATGATATTAATAATTGTATGTTCTTCATATTATTCCCTCTATGGCCTATTTGTATTATATTAATAATTGTATGTTCTTCATATTATCCCCTCTATGGCCTATTTGTATTATATTAATAATTGTATGTTCTTCATATTATTCCCTCTATGGCCTATTTGTATTATATTAATAATTGTATGTTCTTCATATTATCCCCTCTATGGCCTATTTGTATTATATTAATAATTGTATGTTCTTCATATTATTCCCTCTGTGGCCTATTTGTATTATATTAATAATTGTATGTTCTTCATATTATTCCTCTGTGGCCTATTTGTATTATATTAATAATTGTATGTTCTTCATATTATCCCCTCTATGGCCTATTTGTATTATATTAATAATTGTATGTTCTTCATATTATTCCCTCTGTGGCCTATTTGTATTATATAATAATTGTATGTTCTTCATATTATTCCCTCTGTGGCCTATTTGTATTATATTAATAATTGTATGTTCTTCATATTATTCCCTCTGTGGCCTATTTGTATTATATTAATAATTGTATGTTCTTCATATTATTCCCTCTGTGGCCTATTTGTATGATATTAATAATTGTATGTTCTTCATATTATTCCCTCTATGGCCTATTTGTATTATATTAATAATTGTATGTTCTTCATATTATTCCCTCTGTGGCCTATTTGTATTATATTAATAATTGTATGTTCTTCATATTATCCCCTCTATGGCCTATTTGTATTATATTAATAATTGTATGTTCTTCATATTATTCCCTCTGTGGCCTATTTGTATTATATAATAATTGTATGTTCTTCATATTATTCCCTCTGTGGCCTATTTGTATTATATTAATAATTGTATGTTCTTCATATTATTCCCTCTGTGGCCTATTTGTATTATATTAATAATTGTATGTTCTTCATATTATTCCCTCTGTGGCCTATTTGTATGATATTAATAATTGTATGTTCTTCATATTATTCCCTCTATGGCCTATTTGTATTATATTAATAATTGTATGTTCTTCATATTATCCCCTCTATGGCCTATTTGTATTATATTAATAATTGTATGTTCTTCATATTATTCCCTCTATGGCCTATTTGTATTATATTAATAATTGTATGTTCTTCATATATTCACAGGTGTCTGTGAAATGTTACTTCTTTAGTGTCCGTCATCCCCTTTCCTGTTGCTTTAACCTACTCTGGCCACTACTATTTTCATATAGTTCCATCTGAGCTAGGATACCCCTCAGACCTTGTGAATGCTGTCAGTATTTCTTCTCTGCCTATCTCTATATTTTCCAAAAGAAGCATGCAGCCATCTGCATGCATAAGGAAGCTTGAATGCACCCTGGTTATCCTAGACTTCTGCTAATGTCTTACTGACTTCTATGACTAGGTTTTGTATTACCAATGTAAACAGTCCTGAGAATAGGGGCATCATAGCCTTGTCCCCCCTGCCTACTTTCACTGACATGGATAACTCCCATTTACCTTTGTCTTTGTCGCAGGATTGTAGTATATCACCTTGATCCACCCTAGGTAAGTCCACCTTCCTGGGTTGAATGCTTTCTGCTAGTTAAATTAATATGGATTATCTCTGTCCTCAAATTATCCTTCTATTTTTGTTCATTTATCTTTTCCTTCTGTATTCGCTGAATGTTTCCCTGAACTTTCTATCCTCCTCTAAACTGCCATCATCTCCTCCTCTTGTTACCCTCCTTCCCTCCTTACCTTTTTCTTCTTCCTTATCGTTTGCTTTCCTTTAGTCTCCCACTCCGTCACCTTTTGCTTTATCTTACATCTCTGCTAGTTTCTCTTCCATCTCCTTCTTCTTTTCTTCATTTGCCTTCCTTCACAGTGTGCCCTCCTGATTTTACCTCTTACTGCCATCGTTATCCCGGCCTACCAGTAGTTCTGTTTCTTGCCTGTCCCTTTCATTCTGCCTTAGTCTCACTTCTGTCTGCTGAGTAGTCGCCATTTCTTCTCCTGATCCCGCGGGTCTAGTTCACGTTGTTGTAAGCTGACAATATCGAATACGATATTGTCGGCACGACAATGTCAAAAGTTCAGAACATCGTGCAGGTAAATGGAAATCTCCGTAAGGGGGAGATTTCCATTTACCTCAATGTAGTGCGGTCTCGGAGTTGGTATATTTAAGTAGAGGGGTGTGGGAGCGCAGCTAGTTCGTTTTTTTTATTGATTTATTTTTTTTTATGTTATTCGATATTTTACTACTTCGATCAATAAAGTTGGACCTTTATTGATTCGATGTAGTAAAATTTTGATAACGTGATATAGACGCGATCCCTCCATTTGTAACTTGGCTGTCTCCACCCCATTCACTCAGCTTCTTCCATTTCCATCTTTAGCTATATTGCAACCACTGCATGGTCAGATGATTGTCTTTAATGTATTTCTATCCCAACCACCATCCCTAGTATTTCCTCCTTCATTAGTACCCAGTCCGACCCACTGAATTTGGCTAGACAGTGTGATTTTATTTTGAAGAGGCACCTCTCTCTCCCTATGCTATTCCACTTCTTCTTTCTCATGTTCTCCCCTAAATATCTTTTATTTTCCAAGTGCGCTCAGTTTTGCAGACAGCCTTTCTGTCTCTTTTTCTTCTTTCTCTAAGTCTGTTGAAATATTTTAGTGCCCTCCAGTAACCTCCCCTTCATCTACTTGTCCTGGCCCATTCACTGAAAAATGTACTGTAAAAGTCCGCTCTAACTTCATGTAGGGTATTTGCACTCTGTCTGACCACCTTCTGCTTTTTCCTGTTCCTTGCCAAATTATTCACCTGCCATTTCCACCATTTGTCACATTCTTTGTCACTACAAGTAGGACCTTTCTGGACAATATGGCTATCCCCTCTTCCATCCTCTTGCTCTACACTTTATCTCCCCACCTTGGATTTTCTAGACATAGACTCCACCCTTACTTTTAGCTTGATCTCCTGAAGTAGTTTTATATCCCCTTACATCCTCCTTAATGTAGCATGTACCTTCTTTCAGCTATGATCCACATTAGCATGTTTAAATTATAGCTAGTCTCTTTTCCTCCTGTTGGTGTCTCCCATCCCCCCTCCCCACCACCAGCACCACTACCACCACTGCTTTGCCATGTCCTTGCCCCTCTGGAATTCCCTGCCAAACTGAATTTCATATCCCTTGGTGTTTGCCTATTCACCCCCCCACCCCCCCAAGAGTGAAATATCCTTCTCCAGGTTTTGTGATATGTGCCTCTGGGCAGGAATCGTGTTTTACTTTTCCATATTTATATCCCTTTTCTTGTTGTTTCTTATCTTTTATTTCCTTTGGACGTACCTTTACTCCTTGTGTGTCTAGTATTCACCAACTTGTCTGACACAATTTGCCTTTTCTAGTACATACAGCAGCACCCAGAGCTGGTGTTTCTATTTTCTTTTTACACAGCCCTCTCCTTTTCCCACCAACAAAACACATTTTATACCTGCATCTTGCTTTGCACCTTCCTATTATGTGCATTATTTACGTTGCTTCCTACCTACCATTGTTCATTCAGTCATAGTTTTTGTTTGTTTTTACCTTCCATTCTAATTTGGAGTGCGTACCACATAGGAAGGCAAAGATGGAAAACAACACATTTTGTCTTTTGTGAATGCATACTTAATATACATCGACATAACCACCCACTATCTTCTTTTCTTTGTGTCCTCAATCAGTTCTCCCTTTGTGCCCAAAATCCTTAACACTGTATGTGATATGTGTCTGTATTCTGTAGTCTGAATAATGTTTGGTTGTGTCTTCTCATGTACAATTTGCCTGAAACATGTTCTGCATGCATCTGCTTTCCAAAGCCTGCACACCAAACTGTAATACATCATCTTACCCATAAAGCTTCCCCTCTGTGAAAGTCTGCCTTCTGTTTGCCTTCCACTTCTGGTCCATTCTGCCTAATTTTTAGTCTTTGTGCTGCATGCCTTCCACTGGATCAACATAGTTTCTCCAGCTCTTCTTCAGTCCAACACTTTACATCCAAATTGCCCAGAATGTCTGTCCCACTCTATGTCTCTTTCTCTATGATGCAGTCTTCGGTCTCTTCTCCCTCCCTTTACCTGCTCTTTACAATGCTATTGTCATTCTCTGAGGCACTCTTTCCACAGTTTTTTACTCACAGACCAACTTTGCATTTTGTTTCTTTCTCTGCATCTGCCAACCTTTGATCTTGTTTTGTGTGCCTCTCAATCTCCTAGATCAAGTAATCCCTATGAGATACAAATATAATGAAAAAGTCAAAAGCAAACCACTGCGGTGGTCCCCTAGCATAAACAAGTTATATAAGAGAAGAAAAAACTCCTAAAATCCTGCAATAAATATAAATCTACACACTTTAAAGACTCTATCAAAGAGGTTAAAAAAAGAGCTAAAAGTTACCATTAGGTGGACCAAAGCTGAACATGAACTAAAGCTGGCAGGTGAGGCCAAGGACAATCGCAAACCTTTGTTAAGCTATATAAAGAATCTAAGAAACAATACCCATTAGTGCTATGAATTGTTTTAACACATTTATTAAATTATCACTTAAGACATAGGCAAAAATACATTTATATAAAAGAAAACGAACCATGTTAATATGTTCAGTGACAAACAGTATCCATCACATATACACATTTATACAATTATCAATGCAACATTACACAAATTGTTCAATTCCTGCCTGCCCTTAAACCTCATTCTTCCTACAAAACATTATTCTGCATGTATTTTTCCCACAATTTCCATTTATTTATATGTAATTTGCTTCTACCTTTCTCTAAACATTCCTACTTCCAGTTTCGTTATGTCTGTTACAATATTCAGTACTTCAAATACAGTTGATTAAGACTGCTTTTTGGCAACCACCTGAATTAAACTTAGCAAGCCTTACTATGTCTAAACATTTCAGATCCTATATCCCAGCTCAAAAGAAAAAAAAAATTCCTTAGTTACACCAATTTGCTCACCCAATATTTCTGACAGAGTCATCATTATGAATTGATCTAAGATGGTATCAGACAGTCTGAAGCAAAGGCCATAGCAAATATACTGCCAGATAAGTTTAATGTAAAATTATTCCCCAGAAAGAGTTATCAAAACTCTGCAAATCTCTGAATCTATAAAACCAACTAAGATCTTAAAGGAGCATGTCCTAACTATACTATCAAAAGCCAAAAATATAACTTCAGTGAGACTGGATACCATACTTGGTTGCCTATTCAACAGTGTCAAACACATTGCTTTAGAACCCCTCCTAAACTTGTTCAATTTATTGACCCAGGAACTGTAGCCCAGTTATTCTTTCCAGCTTAATCTGTCAGGCTACGAAGTGCAATATATTTAATTTCATTAACTGTGACATCAAAAATCTTTTCATCCTTTGTCCGCAACAGCTTGGTATTGTAAAGGGAAGATCTTGTCTGCTCAACCTGCTGATTTTTTTTTTTTGAGAAAGTCACAGAGGTTGTATATGGAGGTCATGCAGTCCACGCTACATGTTTGGACCTAGCTAATGCCTTTGACAATATTCCCCATTTAGTTATTGGTAATAAAATAAAATACCTAAATGTGGACTCACATGTGTTAAGATGGATTGGGAACCGGCTTAAGGGTAGAACCCATGTAGTTAAAGTTGCAGGCGTTACCGCAAAAAGTGAAAAAAGGAAAACAGTCAGATGCACCTCAGGGATCAGTTCTGAGTCTCCTTCTGTTTGGGACATACTTCACTGGCCTCCAAACAATTAATGATACCTTATGGCTAATAAAATTTGCAAATAACTGCAAGTTGGACATACACCCCTCAATATGGTGGTTGATCCAACAATAAGACCTAAACCTTAAAAAACAATGATACACAGAAGAGGTACTAAAACTAAACACAAAAAGTGTAGGATTTTCACTTTGGGTAAAAAACTTGCACCCCTACCTATAATATAACCAGTGCTCCACTCAAAAACTGATGCAACAATCAGAAAATGTGGTATCATGGTAGACAGCTTTCTCTTTTTTGGGTTGATATTGTAAGTTTGAAGTTTGAAAACTTCGAATCTCATATGATCGACATCATATGAAAGAAGTTTTCAAACATTGAACATTTCACGGAGATCACTTTCAGGAATATTTTCCTTCACTTCAATGTAGTGCGATCTCAGAGTTGGTATATTTAAGTAGCGGGGGGTGTGGAGGGTGCAAGGGGGCTTGCTCCTCCTGCATAGAGCGTTCGGGTAGGTTTTTTAATTTTTAGTTTGTTTATATTTTATGTTCGCTGTTTGAAAACTTCACTCATATGGAGTCGATCATATGAGATTTGAAGTTTTCAGACTTCAAACATATAATATAGACCCTCTTTTTCAACCACAATATAAAGTCAATAGACAGAAATTATTTTTCTCTTTAATATAGTTAAAAACTAAAGATATCTCATCCAGGTTTAAAGATGTTATTATTCCCTATACTCAGGTTTAACCATATGAACTATTGAGCACAATGCACACATTGGTGTGTGCCTGTCCAGACACATAGCACATCTAGACAGGTCCCAGTGGTTCTTTATTAAATGCTTACTGGACTTAAGTAACAAGAATATGAAAACAGATTTAATGCTTTATCTTTGTACTCTGTCTTCCATAGGCTTGTTTGTGGTGACCTGTGTCTTGTATTCCATTTGCTTTAGATCCCAAATCTCCTGAACTGTTTCCATCTCCATAAAACCAATAACTCAGCAAACTTAAATTTCCACCAACATATAAATAAAACACAATAGAGGGATATGCTCATTGCCCAGTGCTTCCCTCTTCTCTGGAATAAACTTCCCGTATATGTTAAACAAAATCACACCTTAGTGTCATTCAAAAACAAACTTGATTGGTTGGGCACTAACAAATTTATCCCAAGTTTCACCCTGTGGGAAGCAGGAGTTACATCATTATGGTGGGTACTGACAAGCCATAAATGGTCTCATGACATAATTGCCTTGCGCTGTCCATGATCCTATTATCGTCTGTCCTTGGGACAGAACTACTGTCTGTAAGGACACGGAACACTCCATTTTGGATAAAAAAAAAAAACAGAAACAGAGAAGGCACATTGTTTGCTTATTTACTTTGAAATTATTTAATTTATTTATTTCAAGTTCAGAATTTTAATGTTGTCTGACATTTACTTATTGGTAAGTGATTACATATACTAAACTGTTTGGCATCTGACCTTAAAATGGTAACTGTTTTGAGCTAATTGCTGCCGTTTAAATATTTGAAGTCTGGATTATTCTTAAGGTAAACAACAGAGTGGTACAGTTGATGTGTGCTGGGCCCAAAATCCAGAGATCAGTGGACTGAAATCATCCTCTGCTATGCAAAGGGGAGGAAGCTTTTAACACTAGTTATGTTCACCCTAGGATTTGGTGATTAGGCCTCTCATATTTGGCATCTATTTCTCTGAACCAACTGGTACTCACGTACCAATACACTTGCCCAACATTTCCTAGGGTTCATTAATCCCAATGCTCTGGACCAGCTCATTCTTACCCCCACTAGAGGTAGCAACATCCTTGACATGGTCATTACTAACATGGGCGACCATTGCTCTACACCAATAGTCAGCTTCTCCCTGGTTAGAATCGACCACTAACTAATCACCTTGGAAATCCACATCGCTCCCCCCCCCTGCAAAGGTAACCACCATGAGAAACTTCTCCAAAGCTAACTCTGGGCTCCTAAAAACAGAGGTGGCTAACTTCACAGCAACCATGCAAATGGAGAATAGTTGTGTGACCGCAGAATCATACACCAATGCACTGTACAAACATGTACACAAATGCATGGATCTCACCATACCCAATAGGACCAAGACGCTCCCCTCCAAAAAAAGGAAGCCAATCCGGTGGTCACCTGCCATAAACAAATTCTACAACAGAAGGAAGAAATTGATGCCGAACAAGGTGAAGTCCCAACACTAGAAAAACTCCCTTATCAGCCTCAACAAAAAGTTGAGATCCCTCATTAAATCCTCTAAAGCTAGCTATGAAAACAGAATTGCAGCAGATAGTAACAATAACCCCAAGGCCTTCTATAGTTATGTAAAGAATCTCCACGGCAATACCCAGATTTGTTCTTAGCTACTGCACAATGGTAACTCCTATACCGAGCCAACAGATATTGCCAATATACTGGCCGACAGATTCAGTGCCAACTTTACCCCTCTCTCCCCAAGGACCAATCACAATACCAGTAGATTGCCAGGCACCCAGTATTGCTGCTGCGCAGGTTAAAACAGCACTGTCCAAGCTCAAGAATACAGCTTCTATGGGACCTAACAATATCCCTGGTTGTGTTGTACATGAACTACAAAGTGAACTGACACCTCACCTGTGTGTCCTGTTCAGTCACAGCCTCACCTCAGGCTTTGTCCCTACAAAATGGCGCACTGATACAGTCACCCTTGTCCACAAAGGAGGAGCAACTACAGACCCTGGGAACTATTGCCCCATTAGCCTGACAAGTCTAATATGCAAATCTATGAAACGCATCATCATGGACCTAATAAACAAGGATATAGGGAATCTCCAAACTCTGGATCCCACACAGTTTGGTTTTGTGAAGGGTAGATCATGCATGCTCAACTTGGTTGACTTCTTTGAGTCAGTCACCAGAGCTGTGGATGAAGGTAAGATGGTTCATGCAGCCTACCTTGATCTGGCCAAGGCCTTTGATACCATTCCCCACTCAGGAATCATAGAAAAACTCATTAAGCTAGGCATAAACCCCTATATAAATAGGTGGGTTGCAAACTGGCTAACAGATGAACCCACAGTGTGAAAGTAGCTGAATCCAAGTCAGACTGCTGACCATTCATGAATGGAGTCCCACAGGGTTCAGTCCTGGGTCCCCTTCTGTTTGGTATCTACTTCTCTGAAGTCCAGGCCAATATGAAGCGACTCTGGCTAACAAAGTTCACAGATGATCGCAAGTTGTGAGCTATTATTAACTCCCCAAGTGATGTTGACATCCTACAGAAAGGCCTCACTGAGACCAACGACTGGTGTCAGAACCATGTACTTAAGCTCAATGTCAAAAAATGTGTCATCATCCCCTTTGGAAAAAAACTAGTTCCCATGAATTACCACATCAATGGTAGTCCACTGAACATAGAAGGCATTATAAGAGATCTGGGAACACAGGTTGACAGCAATCTCTCTTTTGACCACCACATTGTCACTGTGGTCAGAAGGTCCTTCTATGTGGCACATCTCATTACTAAGGGCTTTGCATCCAGGAAGAAAGAGGTCATTGTCTCCCTCTACTCTTCCCTCATTAGGCCAATCATTGAGTACAATGCCCCATTTGGCATGTACCTCACTAGACACCTGCAACAACTGGAGAGGCCACAAAAGTACTTCACAAAGAAGATCCTAAGCCTTAAATACTTGTCCTATATGAACATACTCAGAAAGTTCCAACTATTCTCTCTCTCTCTCATATTGTCTACTTAAAGGCAATCTCTCCTTGACTTACAAAGCCATGTCTGACCCAGCTCTGTTAGAAATGCTACATGTAAAGAAATCCCAATCCCTCTCCACCACATGCTCCAGAGACCTCAACCTCATTGCCACAATTAACAGAACATGCTGGAGGGACAAGTTCATAACCCAGAGACTGCCCACGCTATGGAACATACTTCTCATACATGTCAAGTAGAGCACCTTGTTGACCCTCTTCAAGAGAAATCTTGATGAGTAAATGGGAAACAGAAAATTCACAGCTGGGATACCTCCAGTGGCTCTACTCGACAGAGGCACTAGGAACTAAGGTCAGGTAGCACTATGCCAGGGTAATCCTATGGCTAGGCTTGTAAAGGCCCCAGGGCCATTAGCCTAGTACACACCTATGATCCTATGAACCTATGAACTAAAAGCCAATATGAAAGGGCTCTGGCTGACTAAATCTGCAGATGACTGAAAACTAGGAGCAGTCATTGAATCCCCAAATAACTTACCCATCCTGCAAGAAGGCTTGTCTCAAATAAATGGTGTCAAAATCATGGACTGAAAGTAAATGCAAAAAAATGCATTATTGCATCCTTTGTGAAGTCATCTATCCCAGGGATCTACCATTTTTACAATAAGCCCCTAAGAACTAACCCAGTGGTTCAGAATTTGACAATTTATGTAGACAGTGATTTAACTTTTGGGCAACATGTGTCCAGTGTTGTAAAAAAGTCCTTCTGTATTGCACAGCTTATAAACACAAGGATTGTGTCTAGATCTAGGGATGTAATTGTCCCCCTTTACTCAGACCTCATTAGGCCAATCATTGAGGATAATCCCACCTTTGGCATGCATCTATCCAGACACATGCAGCAACTGCAATGGCCAGAGATACTTTACTAAAAGGATACAAGGCCTAAACAATATATTCTATGTGGACCACCTCAAAGCCCTGTCACATTAAATGGCATTGTACAGACTGCTAAGAGGTGAACTGTGTCTGGCATCCAAGACATCTTCCAACCCAGTACTGATGGATTTGTTGCACATCGGCAAGTCAAACAGCATTAGAAATACTCCATCTTAAGCATCTAAACCTGTTCTGCAACATCAAAAGAATGGTCCGTAGAGTAAGTATATCTGGTAAATACTACTGCTGTGGAACAGAATCTCCATCCACATAAAACAAATCTCAACCCTGTTCATATTCAAGTGCACCTTAGATTTATAGACATGTGGTAGAATATTTACCCTAAGACTGCCCCCTGTACAACTAATGGAAAGAGAAGTTCTTAAATGCTTTATACCATGCGTGAGGCCCCTCAGTACGCAAGATCTATGGTATGAGCCCAGTTATTCTCATTAGGGGTAATATGTAATTATCGACCATAGGATGGGTAAAGTCATTCTAACATCAAACAGGATAGGTTCATTCAAGCACCACAAGGTAAATTCACTAGGCTTAATATGGCTCACAAGCTCAGCTAAGCCTAATAATAGCCTATGAACCTGTGCTCTTGTTTTGTTAGTTGACTGAGTATGTTGAAGCCTGGAAATTAGAGAGTTAGTGAAGGAGTCATTTTCTTACCCCATTACCCCATTTTTAAAATACTATGTGTGTGAGTGTGTGTGTGTGTGTGTGTGTGTGTGTGTGTGTGTGTGTGTGTGTGTGTGTGTGTGTGTGTGTGTGTGTGTGTGTGTGTGTGTGTGTGTATGTATGTAGACAGAAAGATAGACAGGTGTGTGTGTGTGTGTGTGTGTGTGTGTGTGTGTGTGTGTGTGTGTGTGTGTGTGTGTGTGTGTGTGTGTGTGTGTGTGTGTGTGTGTGTGCGTGTGTGTGTATAGACAGGCAGACAGCTAGCTAGCTAGATAGATAGATAGGTGTGTGTGTGTGTGTGTGTGTGTGTGTGTGTGTGTGTGTGTGTGTGTGTGTGTGTGTGTGTGTGTGTGTGTGTGTGTGTGCGTGTGTAGACAGACAGATAGCTAGCTAGCTAACTAGTAGATAGATAGATAGATAGGTGTGTGTGTGTGTGTGTGTGTGTGTGTGTGTGTGTGTGTATAGACAGATAGCTAGCTTTCTAGCTTGATAGGTGTGTGTGTGTGTGTGTGTGTGTGTGTGTGTGTGTGTGTGTGTGTGTGTGTGTGTGTGTGTGTGTGTGTGTGTGTGTGTGTGTGTGTGTGTGTGTGTGTGTGTGTGTGTGTTTGTGTGAGTGCGTATAGACAGACAGATAGCTAGCTAGCTAGCTAGATAGGTTGTGTGTGTGTGTGTGTGTGTGTGTGTGTGTGTGTGTGCGCTTCATAAAATAATTCTGGTGAAGTTTCAGTTACCACTGGTTAGGTTGCACTGAAAGACGTTAGACTCAGTCCCGGGGGGGGGGGGTGAGCAACCAGGCAGTGATTATAACTCTGATCTACATTTAGCCAGTGTGGAGTTTTTCGGGATGTTACATGACTTAGTTATTAGCCAAGGCAGCAGTGAACATTTGCTGTATACCCTTAACATCAGCTGTCCTTTGTATTTTAACAGGTACCAGAGGTGGGGTCAAATCCCATATTGCTGATTGCATTGCACATTTAAACATTGATGGCATCAGAGCAGTAGTCAAAATGCATAGCCCCATCTATGACAATACTTTTGTGATTCTATTTTTTCTTGCCAAGTGTATTTACCACACCTTAAATATGGAACCTAGATATGATGTATAGGCTTAGGGCTGTAAGCTGCACATTGTCAGGTATATGGTTTGATTCCCTCTGCCCTTATTTGCCTACTGTGTTACCTTGAGCAAGTCACTTAACCAGACAGTGCTTAAGGGCAAGTAGGAATTTGGGCTAAGCTCCTCAGTGGTTCCCTGGACTATAATCTTAGCAAATATCTATGAATCTTTGCTGGTCATACTTTACAAACTGGCAATATCCCTATTGTCCTTCTGACTTCAGAAGCAAAGTAACAATGACAGTTGACTTAAAGGTTCTTTGCATTCACCTTATCTGCCAGCAGGCTTTTTTCTAAGACTGTAAGGTACCTCAAGGATTCAAAGGTTATTTTTTTTTCTTGTCACTGTTATCTCCAAACTTTTTAAACAAGTTAGAACTAAATAATTTACTTTCATTTTTCAGTTTAAGCTTTTAATCAGAATAAGAACTCAGACGCTAGGATATTAAAAAGAAGAGCTGCAAATTAACCTTAATAATTTAATTCTATTATGCACTAACAATAAAAAGCTGTCATAAATGTGGAATCTGCATAGCGTTAATTATGCTGTAAAAGATTTATGTCAAAATTTTATAAAACGAATATGAACAGCCAATTTGTAACTGACATAGTCATACTACACTACTGCATGACTTTGAGAAAGATGCCAATACTTTTATCCAGCCATTCCAAGTTCTGTAATAAGAAGTTATTCCATAATTGTTATGCAACTTTAGGACTGAGAACCAAAAATATGATTAAAATAAGATGATTTGAGCAGTTCTTTCAGGCTTGCATATATGCAACAACATAACTATTATTTTATAGTTATTTTTATATGGAATTTTATTTAATGTGTGTGTGAAATGGTACATTGATTTATTCAGATATAATTTCCCTTTCCATAAATGAATTGGTATGGTACTCTGACAGGGCAGTACACTGAAATGCAAAGATCTGTGTCTCGATCAGTCCATTTTCATTCTTTTAATGTTAAATGTACTCATCTGGTTTTGCAAATTAAATGTTAAATGTTTCAAAAGTGCCAAAGTAAACATTTGTTCATTAAACAGTCTGGAAAAAAATGGTAACTCCCACATGAAAAGCAGTGAGAATGTTTAAAATAACCACTTCTATTTATTTGTCTTATGATTTTGAAGCAACAGTACACTGATGTATCTATATTCAAGACAAATCTGTGAAATATTTAATGCTTATAGCAATGAGGACTGCAAAATAACATCCATGTAACACAAGTTCACTTGTGGCAATATCAATTAATAAACAAACTTTCAGTTTTAGTCCTGATTTGGTGTAATGGTCAAGGTGCTTACCTCATAGAGCCAAGCTATAGGGTTTGAGTCTTGCATTTGGGAAAGAAATGGGCTAGTTTTAAAATGCCGCACAAGGACAGCTGACTTAGTGTTTACCTATGACCCTAGCTTCATTTAGTAAAGCTCTCCTCTGGGGAGTCGGCTGGGTTATGAATTGCTAACGAATGGCTCAGCTATCCAGGGGAGATGAAAGGCTTATTACTGAAGGGCTACTGCCCTTAATGAAGGTGATGGTCTTTTTTAGTACAGATGATAGATTGCACCAGCAGTTCATCTGTGGGCTCATTCTGCAAAGATCAGTATATAATGACCATGGGATGGGACCATAGCTAGGGTGCAACAAAAACTGCCCTCCCTAGATATATAGATGGAGGCATACAAGTTACTCTGATTTCCTCTCTAGTAACTCCTCAGACACATGCATAAAGCACTTCTCACCTTGTAGGAGCCCAGTCTGTGAGGGCTGTGTTAAACAGGTTCCAGAGATCTTGGTGTGTTAAATCGAACAGAGGCTCTGTGATGTGGCTGATAGCAGATGGCTATGGAGTGAATAAAAAAAAATAACTGTAGATTGCCAAGATAGCAAACTGCCCATTCTTTTTTTTACTAAAAAAAAACACTTTACATTCAGGAAAAAAAAAGTTGAACCCCCCCCCCCCCCCAGACAGCGTTTAGCTAATATTGTCAGCAGCACTGTGTGGACCCCTTTTTTTTAAGTTTATATTTTAACATGCTGACAAGGGGCCAGATGCAGAAAGGTTACTGTGAGGCAGACCTTCCATGGTGCTACAACATGAAGGTGAGTAGCATTGCTGTGAGATGTCACTGCGACCTCTTTAAATTCTAATGAGGCATTCTGGGGAGAGGCATATATAAATTAACCATGTGCTCTCCCTCAGAACTGCCTCCAGGAAGGCATTTAGACAGCCGAGTGATTAATAGAATCATTTGGCTGTGTAACTTAGCATGGCTACTCCTGACCACTTGCAGTAATGAACCCAGCCAAAAGACCATGCTCATCCATTGAAGTAGATGCTGTGAAGTTTAGTAATCAGGAAGTGTTTAGTGGTTTGTGAGTGTATGTATTTGAGGAGTGCGTGCGCGCGCGTGTGTGTGTGTGTGTGTGTGTGTGTGTGTGTGTGTGTGTGTGTGTGTGTGTGTGTGTGTGTGTGTGTGTGTGTGTGTGTGTGTGTGTGTGTCTGCGGGATCGGGTGTCAGACTTCCACATATCCCTAATAAGCAAAGCCTGCAACACTGGGTGGAGGGACCACTAACCACCAGGGATAACTCTATAGATGTGGGTTGGGGGAATCACTAGACACCAGTGACACCTTTTAAATGTCATGCCTTAATGCCATTTAAACTTAACAGGATAAAACCACTAGACACAAGGGAAAACTCTGAAGACATGTGTCAATGGGAAACACTAGACACCAGGGATACTTTAGTTTAAAAAAAATGGTGTGGGGAGCCAAAAGACACCAGGGTTATAAGTAGTATGCTTTAAAAGCACTAAGCAGGATTCCAACCCTGTACCCTCCCAATTATCACAGACATTATTAGTCCTCTGCACCACAGTTAGACACCAGAGATA